>NW_027645397.1:10000-29467 GCF_951640355.1 Cnephaeus nilssonii | reverse complement strand
AGCACAACTTGTAGACCAAGAATTTAGATTAGATTCTCTACTCCCTGGAGCCTGTTTTATCATCACACTTCCACTGAAGTAACTACACCTATTTTTTTAAGTATTCTTTCTATCTTTTTATTTTTTAATTACAGTTGACGTACAATATAGGTTCAGGTATACATCACAGTGATTAGATGTTTATATAACTTATGACATGTTCCCCCTGATCAGGTACCATACAAAGTTACTACAATATCATCCAGAGACATGGTACCATACAAAGTTACTACAATATCATTCTTTTCTTTTTTATTGAACATATTGGGGTGATGTGAGTTAATAAAATCATATAAGTTTTAGGGGTAGAATTCTACAACGCATCATCTGTATATTGTACTGTGTGTTCACCACCCCAAGTCAAGTCTCCTTCCATCACCATTTATCTCCCCTTTACTTCTATTTTCCCCAAACCCTGTTTCCCCCCGGTAATCACCAAACTGTTGTCTGTGTCTATGAGGTTGTGTTACTGTTGTTGTTGTTTGGCTTAATCCCTTCACCTTTTTCACCCAGACCCAAAACCCCCTCCCCTCTGGCAGGTGTCAATCTGTTCTCTTTATCTGTGAGTCTGTTGTGTTTTTTTAAATATATTTTTATTGATTTCAAGAGGAAGGGAGAGAGAGAGAAACATCAATGATGAGAGAAAATCATTGATTGGCTGCCTCCTGCATGCCCCCTACTGGGGATCGAACCCACAACCGGGGCATGTGCCCTTGACCTGAATCGAACTTGGGACCCTTCAGTCCACAGGCCGACACTCTATCCACTGAGCCAAACTAGCCAGGGTGAGTCCGTTTTATTGTTTTGTTAGTTTATTTTGTTCATTAGATTCCACATATAAGTGACATCATACGGCATTTGTCTTTCTCCGTCTGACTTATTTCACTGAGCATAGCACCCTCCAGGCCCATCCCTGCTGTCGCAAGTGGCAAGATTCATTCTTTATCCGGGCCGTGTCATATTCTATTGCCTATAACGTACACCTGTTCTGTGGCAAGCTCACCCTAATTTCTATGTTACAGAGCTCACTCAAGTACAGGGCGGAAGTGTCACCAACCCAGAAGACATAACGGAAACTTCGGAAGGAGAAACGCCAGGTATGTCTCAGATCTCCCTGGAGCGAGCTCGGCATCCGGTGGCTCTTTAGAAACCTCACTTCCCCGTCTGTGTGTGTCTGTGTGTGTCTGTGTGTCTGTGGGGGGGGAGGGGTGTCTGTGTGTGTGGGTGTGTCTGTGGGTGTGTCTGTGGGTGTGTCCGGGTGTGGGGGGGTGTGGGTGTCTGTGTGTGGGTGTCTATGTTTGTGGGGGGGGGGTGTCTGTGTGTGTGGGTGTCTGTGTCTGTATGTGTGTGTCTATGTGTGTGTCTGTATGTGTGTGTCTGTGTGTGTGTGTCTGTGTGTGTCTCTGTGGGGGGGGGGTGTCTGTGTGTGTCTGTGTGTGTGTCTGTGTGTGTGTCTGTGTCTGTGTGTGTGTCTGTGTGTGTGTTGTGCTTCTTTCCTACTTGACACAAAGCACTTTGTTCCAAGTGATTAACCAGCTAGACCCTGTCTCCCCCCATCTCCTATCCCTGAAGGTCAACAGGACACGTACAGCAATATATGGAAGACATCCGGGCCCATCTGGAAAAAAAGCCTTTGGCCGGAAGCCAATGAACACATCCCTACGTTCACGCAGAGATATGAGAGACTGGTCCCCTTCTGTAACCCCAACATGCTGGCCGGGCCCTTCCCGCACACGGTGGTGCTGCAGGGCGCGGCGGGCGTGGGGAAAACCACGCTGGCCAAGAAGTGGATGCTGGACTGGGCCCAGGACCACCTCCCCGAGACATTCCACTCCGCCTTCTACCTCAGCTGCAAGGGGCTGGGACGCCAGGGCGCCTGCACTTTCGCGGAGCTCCTGGCTAAGAGGTGCCCAGATGCGCAGGAGGCCGGCCCCCAGGTCCTCGCCCAGGGCCAGAAGATCCTGGTTGTCATCGACGGCTTCAACGAGCTCCGAGTCCCCTCGGGGTCCCTCATCCACGACATCTGCGGCGACTGGAAGGAGCCGAAGCCCGTGCCCGTCCTGCTGGGCAGTTTGCTGAAGAGGAAGCTGCTGCCCAAGGCCACGCTGCTGGTCACCACGCGCCCCGAGGCCCTGGGGGAGCTGCGGCCCCTGGTGGACCAGCCGCTGTTCATCGAGGTGGAGGGCTTCCTGGAGGCGGACCGCAGGGGCTACTTCCTGAGGCACTTTGAGCAGCAGGACCAGGCCCTGCGCGCCTTCCAGGCCATGAAGGGCAGCCCGGCGCTGTTCCCCATGGGCGCTGCGCCCGCCGTGTGCTGGGTCGTGTGCACGTGTCTGAAGGGGCAGCTGGAGAAGGGGGAGGACCCGGCCTCCACCTGCCGGACCCCCACCTCGCTGTTCCTGCGCTTCCTGTGCGGCCAGTGCCCGCCCGCAGCCCCCGGCCCCGGCCCCGCCCCGCGCCTCCCCACTGCGCTCCAGGCCGTGAGCCTCCTGGCCGCCCGGGGCGTCTGGGCGCAGACGTCCCTGTTCGATGGCCAAGACCTGGGGCGGCTGGGCGTCAGCGAGTCCGACCTGCGCCCGTTCCTGGACGGCAAGGTCCTGCAGGCGGACGCGGACTGCGAGGGCTGCTACGCCTTCCTGCACCTCAGCGTCCAGCAGTTCCTGGCCGCCCTGTTCTACCTGCTGGACGGCGCGGGGCCGGGGGACGCGGGCGGCTGCGCGCAGGACATCGGGGACGTGCGCGCCCTGCTCTCCAAGGAGGAGCGCCTGCGGAACCCCAGCCTGACCCGCGTGGGCCACTTCCTGTTCGGCCTCGCCAACAAGGAGCGGGCCCGGGAGCTGGAGGCCACGTTCGGCTGCCGCGTGTCCCTGGACGTGAGGCAGGAGCTGCTGCGAGGGACGCGCGCCAGGGACTGGCCCTTCTCCTCCAGGGCGGACACCAGGGAGCTGATGCGCTGCCTCTATGAGTCTCAGGAGGAGGCGCTGGTGAGGGAGGCCCTGGCGCCCATCACGGAGCTGGTCCTGCACCTGCAGAGTGAGAGGGACCTCGTGCAAGCGTCCTTCTGCCTCAGGCACAGCCAGGCCCTGCGCAGTCTCTCGCTGCAGGTGGAGAAGGGGATCTTCCTGGAGAATGAGGGGATCTGGGAGCCAGGCACGTGGGCGGAGCGGTAAGGACTCGCCTTTCCTCGTGTGTGTTTTTACCTTTAGCCTCATGCCAGGCTCCATTGGGGAGGACAGCCTCCTGCTTGGCGTGGCTTAGCGTCAGTATTTCCTCTTCTTTTTAATCCTCGCCTGAGGATATGTTTCCATTGATTTTTAGAGAGAGGGAGACAGAGAGAGAAACATCGATGGGAGAGAAACACGTGGATTGGTTGCCTCCGGCCCGGTCTGCAGGCCAAAGCTCTGTCCACAGAGCCAAACCGGCTAGGGCAGTATTTTCTTCTTGGTAGAATTTCTTCCTGCCAGCTCACCGTTCAAGACGGATACCACGATGTTCAAATTAGCAACGGGGGCCCTGACTGGTGTGGCTCAGTGGATAGAGCGTCAGCCTGTGGACTCAAGGGTCCCAGGTTCCATTCCGGTCAAGGGCATGTACCTTGGTTGTAGGCACATCCCCAGTAGGAGGTGTGCAGGAGGCAGCTGATGGGTGTTTCTCTGTTATCAATGTTTCTAGCTCTCTATCCCACTCCCTTTCTCTCTGGAAAAATTAATAAAATATATATCAAAAAAAAGAAATGTAGCAATGAAAAAAGTATCAAAGAACTGAAAAAAAAATCACCTACAAATTAGCAATGGGGGCTTTAGCTCAGGCGGGCCTAGCTCAGTGGTTGAGGGTTGACCTATGAGCCAGGAGGTCATGGTTGGATTCCCCATCAGGGCCCATGCTGGGGTTGCAGGCTCTGTCCCCAGGAGTGGGCGTGCAGGAGGCAGCCGATCCATGATTCTCTCTCATCACTGATGTGTGTCTCTCTCTCCCGGTTCCTCCCTCGATTTCTTGTGTCTTGGTTGGAATGGGGGCTGTGGAACGAGACCTTGTGTGGGGACCTTTCTTTAACTCAGCAGTGTTGTTGTTGTTGTTGTTGTTCACAGTATTACAGATGTCTCCCTTTTTCACACGCACAGACTTGCCCCACTCCACCCAGCCCCCACCCCACCCCAGGCCTTCCCCACACTGCATATGTGCATGTATGTTCTTTGGTTAACCTCTTCCTGTCCCCTCCACCCCCTCCCCTCAGAGATTTCTCAGTCTGTTCCATGCATCCATGTCTCTGAGCCTATTTTTTTAAATATATTTTATTGATTTTTTACAGAGAGGAAGAGAGAGGGATAGAGAGTTAGAAACATCAATGAGAGAGAAACATCGATCAGCTGCCTCCTGCACACCCCCCACTGGAGATGTGCCCGCAACCAAGGTACATGCCCTTGACCGGAATCGAACCCGGGACCCTTGAGTCCGCAGGCCGATGCTCTATCCACTGAGCCAAACCAGTTTCGGCGTCTCTGAGCCTATTTTATTCATCTGTTTATTTTGTTCATTAGATTCCACGTATAAGTGAGATCATATGGTACCTGTCTTTCTCTGACTGGCTTATTTCACTTGGCATAATCTCCAGGGTTTTGTGTGTGTGTGTGTGTTTTAATTCTCACCTGAGGATGTGTTTGGAAAAAGAGAGAGAGAGAGAGAGAGAGAGAGAGAGAGAGAGAGAGAGAGAGAGAATCATTGATATGAGAGAGACACATTGATTGGTTGCCTCCCTGACTTGGGCCAGGGATCACACCTGCAACCCAGGTACATGCCCTTGACCGGAATCCAACCTGGGACCCTTCAGTCTTGAGGCCGACGCTCCATCCACTGAGCCACACCGGCCAGGGCCATTCGTTGATTCTTTATGTGCCCCGCCCGGGGATCAAACCTGCAACGTTGGTGTACCTGGATAACGCTCTAACCAGCAGAGCTACCGGGCCAGGGCCGTCCTCCAGCTTTCAGAGTTGCACTTGTGCGTTAAGGTTGGTGCCCAGGGCAACCCTAAGGACCTCCAGGGTGATGGACAAATGTGGGTCCTCGCTCAGCAGTGCTGGAAAATCCCCTCCCTTGTCGCGTCGCTGTAGGTCCCGGAGTGACCAGCACCTGCTTCCCTTCTGGGTGGACCTTTGCGCCGTGCTCGGCTCCAAGGACCTGGTCTTCCTGGACGTCAGCCAGAGCTCCCTCAGTGCCTCGTCGGTCGGGATTCTTTGTGAAAAAATCGCCTCTGTGCCCTGCAGCCTCCAGAAAGTGGTGTAAGTAGAAGCGAACCCCGGGGTTACAAGCCCAAGGGCGTGTCGGAGCCTTATGGAGCCGTCTTTGAGTTCTGGTAACCCCGCTTCCAACCACAAGAAATGGAGAAAGTCCAGTCCTTAAATTTGTCTCCTGAATCATATAAAGAAATGTTTCCAGTTTTTTACTGTGGTGAAATGTGCATATCATAAAAAGAACCATCTTAACCATTGGGAATAGCACAGTTGGGTGGAATTCATTACGTTCCTGTTGTGCAACCATTGCCACCATTTATCTCCAAAACTCAAACTTTGTACTTACTGTTTTGATTGATTGACTGATTGATTTGAGAGAGAGAGAGAGAGAGAGAGAGAGAGAGAGAGACATTAATATGTTGTTCCACATATTGATGCATTCATTGGTGGATTCTTGTATGTGCCCTGACTGGGATCGAACCCGCCACTCTTTGGTGTATGGGACAACACTCCCACCACCTGAGCCCCCCAGCCAGGGCAATAAATTTAATAAAAAGAAAGAAAGCTATAGAACAGCTCTTGTCTGGAGCGACTGACTGCCCTTTGGCAAAAGCTTGAGATAACGAACATTGGAGCTGTCGCCCTGGCCAGGGTGGCTCTGCTGATTAGAGCATCATCTCGTGCACTGAAGGGTCATGGGTTCGATCCTCGGTCAGGGAGTATTTGGGAGGCAGCCTATCAATGTTTCTCTCTCTCTCTCTCTCTCTCTCTCTCTCTCTCTCTCTCTCCTCTCTCTCTCTCTTCCTCTCCTCTTCTCTCTCTTTCTCTCTCTCTCTTCCTCTCTCCCTTCCACTCTCCCTAGAATCAATGAAAAATACATATTCTAAAGGGAAGATTTTTTTTTTTTAAAAGCACCCTGGCTGATTTTGCTCAGTGATTAGAGCATCAACCCCTGCACCACAGGGTCACGGGTTCAATTTCTGGTCAAGGGCATGCACCTCAATTACAGGTTCCATCCCCAGCCCCAGTCGGGGCGGATGTGGGAGGCAACCAGTTGATATGTCTCTCTCTCTCTTCCTCACTCTCTCTTTCTCTCTCTCTCTCTCTCCCCCTCTTCCCTCCCTTCAACTCTCTCTAAAGATCAATGGAGGGGAAATATCCTCAGGTGAGGATTAAAAAAATAAATAAATTGAAGTGTCTAATCGTTTCTAAAATGTGATGTTAGTCAGGGGTACAGAGTTTCAGACATGCGAGATGAATAAGCTCTAGAAGACTAAAGAGATTTGATCTTAAGTGGTCTCACCACAAAACAAAGAAAGGAAGTGGTGACTGTGAGAGGTGACAGATATGCTAATTAGCTTGATGGTGGTGACGATCTCACCAGGTACATGTCTATCAAAGCATGAAGTCCATGTCCTGGCTGGTTTGGCTCAGTGGATAGAGCGTCGGCTGCGGATTGAAACGTCCCAGGTTCAATTCCAGTCAAGGGCACATGCCTGGGTTGCAGGCTTGATCCCCAGTAGGTGGGCTTGCAGGAGGCAGCCGATCAATGATTCTCTCTCATCATTTCTAGCTCTCTCTCCCTTTCCCTTCCTCTCTGAAATCAATTAAAATATATTTTTTAAAAAGCATTAAGTCCAACACATTACATCATAGGCCTTAAATATGTATAATTTTTATTTGTTGGCAATACCTCGGTAAAGGTGAAACTATGAGAAGAAATTTGTTTCTAACGTGTAAACATACGGCAGCCCTGTGTCCATGCGTGTGCAGGAGAGGTGCAAGAGCTCACCTTTGTTTTCTCTGCCCTAGCCTCCGAAATGTCTCCCCCGCCGATGCTTACCGGAACTTCTGCATCATTCTTGGTGGTTACGAGACTCTCACGCACCTGACCCTTGAAGGAAGTGACCAGAATAACATGCTTCCCATTCTGTGTGGGGTCTTGCTTCACCCAAAGTGTAATCTGCAATATCTCAGGTACATCTCGCCACCACAGAGACCCCACCACATATGAAGACAGCTCCCACGTGCCTATACAGCAATTCTGCATAAATTGTCGGGGGAGTGGGGGAATCTCTTATTCTGATTAGGAACAGTACTGTTCCCAGTAGAGGTGGGGTTGTTGGAGAACCACTGGAATAAGAATTTCTAGAGGCCCCCATCGGAGGACGAGATAGTGTAGAAAGCTTTATTATTATTGCCCTGGCCAGTCTGGATCAGTGAACAGAGTGTCGGCCTGTGGACCGAAGGGTCCCAGATTTGATTGCGATCAAGGACACGTACTTAGTTGCAGGCTTTTTCCGGCCCGAGCCCTGGTCAGGGCTCATGCAGGAGGCAACCAGTTGATGTGTTTCTCTCACATCAATGTGTATTTCCCTCTCTCTTCCACATTCACTAAAAATCAATGGAAAAATTTCTCTGGTGAGGATTAACAAGAAAAAAAAAAGAAAGCTTTATTATTATTTTTTTTAATCCTCACCCAAGGATATTTTTCCCATTGATTTTTAGAGAGGGAAAGGAAGGGAAAGGGAGGGGGGAGAGAGAGAGAGAAAAAAAAAAACATCGATGCGAGAGAGACACATTGATTGGTTGCCTCCCACACGTGCGCCGATAGGATTGGGGATTGAACCTGCCAACTGGGTACCTGCCCTTGAACAGGAATCGAACCCTCGGCTCTCTGGTGCACAGGCCAACGCTCTAACTACTGAGCCACGCCGGCCAGGGCATAGAAAGCTTCATTTCCATGGAATCACAAGTGTCTCTGTGACTTCAGTGGGGCTAGAATCAGTCAGTGATCAGAGCTTCCATTCCATGCTGGAGCAGTGTCGGTCCCGCGTCAGGCCGGCTTAGCCTGTGTTCCCAGCTGTAGTCTCCAGGTGCGTTGCATGTGGTCTCCCCAGGGCCACATGGCTACGGAGGAAACACAGGCAAATGCAAAGAAGCCGGGGCGAAAAAGCCCCACAAGCCAAGAGTCGAGAGCAACATGAGAGAGAACCCCCTTGTTTGGGGGATTATGTGTCCCTCAATTTTTATGGGTTTGTAGTGGCCATGCCTGTTCTGGCCAACCATCTCTGTCCCCAGGTTTGACTGACAGGCAAGTACCTTCTTATGTCACCCCAACTTCACTGGGCTTGTGTCTGCCTCCCCTTTTTTGGCCCCCTTCCCCCAGTGTTCTGGAGGGAATGGACCGGTGGTTCCCTGGGGAGTGTGAAATTGCAGCTCCCTGGTGAAGATGGCCAAATGGCCATGCTTATGCCTGGCTTTCCCCTTTGCTCCTTTCCTATCTATACAATAAAAACTGAAACGACCATTACGGTGGAATGACCGGAACAGCCAGTCGCTATGATGTGCACTGACCACCAGGGGCAGATGCTCCATGCAGGAGCTTACCCCTGGTGGTCAGTGTGCTCCCACAGGGGGAGCAGCTGCTGAGCCAGAAGCTGGGCTCATGGCTGGTGAGCACAGTGGTGGTGGCGGGAGCCTGCCCCGTATCCACAGCAGTGCTTAGGAGCAGCGAGCCGAACGGTAAAGAGCAAGTAGACAGGCGGTCATGTGCAAGGGATCCTAGACTATAAGAGGGTGCAGGCTGGGCTGAGGGACACCGCCCCCCCCCAGTGCACGAATTTCATGCACTGGGCTTCTAGTTATTAATAACTAGCTAATTACAACAGTATCAGAACCACTCAGAGTACACATCTCAGAATAGAAAGAGAGCTGGAGTTTAGTTTCCACTTGTGTTGATCACTGGACAACTCGGACAACTGTGCATAATAACTCTGAGTCCGAACAAACTCCCAGGTAACTTAGAGCTGTCATCCTCTGTCAGATAGCATTTGTTTGTGGCTCATGTCTCTCTACATCATGATTCAGAATAACAGCTACTGGCCTTTTTTCTTTTTCTTTTTCCTTTTTGTTTTAAATCCTCACCCAAGGATATTTTTTCCATTAACTTTTAGAGAGAGTGGAAGAGAGAGGGAAAGACAGAGAGGAATATCGATGTGAGAGAAACACATCGATTGGTTGTCTTCTGCATGAGCCCTGACCAGGGCCTGGGCCAGGGAGTGATGCTCTATCCACTGAGCCAAACCAGCTAGGGCTACTGGCCTTATTTTTGCACGAAAGGACCCTTCGGGAACACGGGGTGTTCCCTTTCCTGGTACCCCTCTGGTTTGAGAGACCTCCCCTTGGGAAGTTCTCTGTGTGGTCATCACTCATCATCGGGTTCCATTGGCCCTCACGTGACCACATTTGAGTAGTAACAGAAACACAGTTTAATGTAACCTCTTGGTCTCAAATTATGGCTCTTCCTTTACTGAAAGAGTCTTGGGCTATTGAACAGGTCTTCTCCCCATCGGTAGGATAGAATAACGCCCATCTCACAAGGACTTGAGGGTGGAATGAAACCACGCCCAAGCACATACACATTCAATAGTAGGTACTGTCATTGTTGATCATTCCAAGTGACCTTCCTTTCTCTTTCCCGCGAGGATTCACAGGAAAATACATTGTGTCGCTGCAAGATTTGGGTCCCTAATTTGTTTCTCGATGGATAAACAGATACCCAAAGTGGAAGGAGAAGATTCTATGTTTGGCTTATTTCATCAGAAGCAGTTAATGTTCTAGTTTGTGTTCCAAGTCCCTAGTTAACTTTGGTTCCTCTATTGCAGTTGAGACTCTGAAGAGAGGAATGTGTTTTCACTGAATTTTCATGAATGTAAGCTATGTGACATCCACTCCGCTTGGCATTTCATGCAAATTATCATGTGAGGGTATGACTTATTCCCAATTTAAAGATGGGAATGAGGTTTCATAAATTTAAGTAACTTGACCACATTTTCATGCATAGTAAATGGAAGAACCAGGATATCCTCACCCACGGATATGTTTTTATTGATTTTGAGAGAGAGAACGAGAGATAGAGGTGAGAGAGAAACATTGATGGGTTGCCTCCTGTATACACCCTGACAGGATCAAACCCACAACATTTTCTGTGTATGGGATAACGTTTCAACCAACTGAGGCACCTGGCCAGGGCAAGAACCAAATTTTTTTAGAAACCTGCCCCCAAAGGCCATGAGATACACATCCAGTGAAATTCCATTGCACCATAATAAGAACATTCATTTCCGCACTAACCGGTTTGGCTCAGTAGACAGAGTGTCGGCCTGCGGACTGAAGGGTCCCAGGTTCGATTCTGATCAAGGGCATGTACCTTGGTTGTGGGCACATCCCTAGTAGGGAGTGTGCAAGAGGCAGCTGATCGATGTTTATCTCTCATTGATGTTTCTAACTCTCTATACCTCTTCCTCTCTGTAAAAAAAATCAATAAAATATATTTGTTTTATAAAAAGAATATTCATTTCCAGGAATTGAATGTGGGTGCCATTTTTTTAATTTTTTATTGATTTTTTTTTTTTTTAGAGAGAAAGGAAGGGGAAGAGGAAGAGAAACATTGATTTGTTGTTCCACTTATTTATGCACTCATCGGTTGATTTCCCTGACCGGGGAATCAAACACTCAACCTTGGCAATATCGGGACAACGCTCTAACCAACTGAGCCACCCAGCCAGGGCTACCTGGGAACTTCTCAAAATCCAAATTCTTGGGTCCCACCAAGATCTTCTCAGTCAGGTTCTGGGTATATGACCCAAGAATTTGCTTTACCTCATCTTCCGGGTGATGATTGCAGGACACCTGAAAACACAGATCCCTGGGCCCTACACCCAGCGTTTCTGGAGTTTTCCACTTCCAGCCGGTTGCCGAACGGTGGTGATGCAGGTGGTCCTGGGACCACACGGTGACAGCCACGACTCCAGACCGTGTGGTCCAGGGTGTCACATCACGGAGTGGAGTGAGGAATGAAGGGGGGGGGGGGCCACAGTCCAGGGTTTGTTTCTCCAGGGTGACATCCTCCCATGTCTCCTGCAGGTTGGTGTCTTGTTCTGCCACCGCCCAGCAGTGGGCTGATCTTGCCACCTCCCTCGAGACGAACCATTCCCTCACGTGCTTGAACCTCACGGCCAATGAGTTCCAGGACGAGAGCGCCAAGCTGCTGTACATGACTTTGAGACACCCCAAGTGCATCCTACAGAGGCTGTCGTGAGTGTCTCCTCTTTTCCCACGGGGCATCTTCATTTTTTTTTAGATCTGAGACCACATAGAGAAGAGCGACGGTAACACCCATATTTGCTGGGCAACCTACTGAGGTAGACACTTGGTTCCCATTTTGGGTCTCATGCATCTCACTCTTCTCTCTCACTCCTGTCTCTTCGTGACTGTGATCACGTATGTGATCGGCAAGAGAGGGTAGGGGATGAACAAGAGCCAGGGTTCTTGTCCCAGCATTACAAAGGGTTCAGCAATCTGGAGAAAGGAGCTGATGCGTAGATTCAATAAGGAGTCCAAGGACGAGATAGTTTTAAAAGGCATTGGGGCCCTGACCGGTTTGGCTCAGTGGATAGAGCATCAGCCTGCGGACTCAAGGGTCCCAGGTTCGATTCCGGTCAAGGGCATGTACCTTGGTGTGTGCACATCCCCAGTAGGGGGTGTGCAGGAGGCAGCTGATTGATGTTTCTCTCTCATCAATGTTTCTAACTCTCTCACCCTCTCCCTTCCTCTCTGTAAAAAATCAATAAAATATATTTAAAAAAATAAAAGGCTTTGGGGGTCAGTGGAGCTTCAGCTAAAGAAGCTAAAAGACTCCCTCCTTGACTCAGGACCCTGCTTTTATGAACAAATTTGTCCTAAGGCAAGGTGGAGACATACACTTTAAAAGGTAAGGTTTCAGCCCTGACTGGTTTGACTCAGTAGATGGAGCGTCGGCCTGCGGACTGAAGGGTCCCATGTTTGGTTCCAGTCAAGGGCATGTACCTTGGTTGCGGGTACATCCCTGGTAGGAGGTGTACAGGAGGCAGCAGATCGATGTTTCTCTCTCATTGATGTTTCTAACTCTCTGTCCCTCTCCCTTCCTCTCTGTAAAAAAATCAATAAAATATATTTTTTTTAATTAAAATAAAAGGTAAGGTTTCAAAGGGTAGGGTTTACAGAAGCATTGTCAGACTGGGGAATAGCCTACAGCTGTTCAGGTGTTTGGCCAACAGGAGGCAATAACATGCAGATTAAAATGCCCTGAGCTGTCTGGCAGCAAGCAATAATATTCAGGTTTGGGGGAGATGCTTTTTAGCCGTCCCAGATGACTCAGCCCTGCTGACAACAAGGAGAGCTCTCAGCCGAGAAGGTTGGGCTTCGGGATCGTTCTCACCATCTGACCGTGGGTGTGTGTGGTGCTTCCCCCTACCACAGGCTGGAAAACTGTCACCTTACAGCCGCCTATTGCAAGGAGCTCGCCTCCACTTTGATGGTCAACCAGAGGCTGACACACCTGTGCTTGGCCAAGAACGACCTTGGGGACCACGGGGTGAGACTTCTGTGCGAGGGCTTGAGCTACACGGAATGTCAGCTACAGACCCTGGTGTAAGTCCCCGCTGGCTGTGTGTGTGTGTGTGTGTGTGTGTGTGTGTGTGTGTGCATGCGTGTCTCTGTGTGTCTGTGTGTTGTGTGTCTCTGTGTCTGTGTGTGTGTGTGTGTGCCCTCCATGCCTAAGATACCACTTTCCTAGTAACTGGATTTAGGGAATACAGTTGGCCACTTCCCCTAGTACCATGGTCAGCAAACTGGCTCGCGAGCCACATGCGGCTCTTTGGCCCCTTGAGTGTGGCTCTTCCACAAAATCCCACGGCCTGGGCAAGTCTATTTTGAAGAAGTGGCGTTAGAAATTTAAGTGTAAAAAATTTGGCTCTCCAAAGAAATTTCAATCGTTGTGCTGTTGATATTTGGCTCTGTTGACTCATGAGTTTGCCGACCACTGCCCTAGTAGAAGGTGGCAGGCCACGGTAGAATTGGAATTCTTTGCTCCGTGGCTACAGTAGAAGTCATACAGGCCAGCTGTCCTGATTTCCAGGGCGTCTGTAACAAATGACCCCAAACTAAGTAGCTTAAAGCAACATAAATCAAAAGAACAAAATAAACTCAGAGTGGAGACAGATACCTGGATACAGAGAACAGTTGGACAGCTGTCAGAGGGGAGGGGGCTGGGTGCTGAATGAGAAGGGCGAAGGGATTGAGCAAAGAAGAAAAAAAAGACTCATGGACACAGACAACAGTTTGGTGAGAGCTAGAGGGGAGGTGGGGGAAGTAGAAGAGGGTAAAGGGGGGATAAGTGGTGATGGAAGGAGACTCAACTTGCGGGGGTGAACACACAATACAATGTACAGATGATGTGTTGTAGAATTGATGTCCAGCCCTAGCTGGTTTGGCTCAGTGGATAGAGTGTTGGCCTGCGGACTGAAGGGTCCCAGGTTTGATTCCGGTCAAGGGCACATGCCCAGGTGTGGGCTCCATCCCCAGTAGGGTGTGTGCAGGAGGCAGCCGATCCATGATTTTCTCTCATCATTGATGTTTCTCTCTCTCTCTCTCTCTCTCTCTCTCTCTCTCCCTCTCCCTCTCTCTTCCTCTCTGAAATCAATAAAAATATTTTTAAAATAAGTATTTTTTTTTATTGGTTGCCTCCTGCACATGCCCCAACCTGGGCCAGGGATTGAATCTGCAGCCATGGCTTGAGCTTGTCGATCATGGTTTGGTTGCATCACACCCATGAGAACTAACAGTTTTGTGTTGTTTTTTCCTTCCTTCCTGCGCTTGATCTCCAGGCTGTTCCACTGCAGCATAACCAGCGACGGCTGCATCACCCTCTCCGCGCTTCTCCAAGAAAGCTCCAGGCTCACGCACTTGGACCTGGGGCTGAACCACATCGGAATCACCGGGGTGAAGTTTCTGTGTGAGGCTCTGAAGAAACCCCTGTGTCACCTCAGACGTCTCTGGTCAGTTCATGGTTTTTGTACTTGAATCTGCATCTGAAATGAAATATCCGTGTGGCAATCTCCCTCCCCTCCCATCCCCTGCTCTATTGATGACAATATTGAGATATGTAGGCATGTTATTGTGCCATGTGCTCATAATAAAAAGCACATGGAGGATGGTAAAGGCTGGGGTGGGGGCAGGGGAGCTAGAAGCGGTCAATGGGGGGAAAAGGGAGGGCTTATGTAATACTTTCAACAACAAGGATATTTTTTTAAATATATTCTATTGCTTTTTTACTGAGAGGAAGGGAGAGGGAGAGTTAGAAATACTGATGAGAGAGAAACATCGATCAGCTGCCTCCTGCACACCTCCTACTGGGGATGTGCCCACAACCAAGGTACATGCCCTTGATTGGAATCGAACCTGGAACCTTTCAGGCCGACGCTCTATCCACTGAGTCAAACCGGTTAGGGCAAGGATATTTTTTAATCAATTATGTATTTTAAAAGGCCTCTAGAATAGCCTTGGCTGGGTAGCTCAGTTGGTTAGAGCATCATCTTCCGTATGCCAATGTTGTAGTTTCAATCAAGAATCAACGCATGAATGCATGAATAAGTAGAACAACAAATCTCTCAGTCTCTCTCTCTCTCTCTCTCTCCCTCTCCCTCTCTCTCCCTCCCCCCTTTCTCCCTCTGGAATCAATAAGTTCAAGTTTCAAATAGAATCCTTGTTGAAATCATGCTACCCCCCCTTCCAGATATCTAGATCTGTTCTCTACCCCCACACACACACACATACTGGTAACATGTGGGTTATGGTAGAGTTTTCAAATCAGTCTGAATCCTGCCTTCTTTGTCCCCTACAGTTTTCCAACCAACCATAAGACTGCCTTCGAAGGTGTAACTTTCCTCACCCTTCTGATCAACACCCTCCGTGCTTCCCCATCTCCTTCCGAGTAAAATCCTAAGTTTACCAAGACCTCAGGGCCTTCTTCGAGCTGGCTCCCTCTTATCTGGGACACCCCCTGCAGTCCTCCCTGGCTTATCTGTGACATCACCTACAGCCCTTCCTGGCTCACTCAACACGACTGCCTTGATGTTGCTTTACATGCTAACAAGCAGATGCAACCTCAGGACCTTTGCACAAGCTATTGCTCTGCCTGGAGGGCTTCTCCTCCAGCTCTCCATATGGCTCATTCTCTTTAACCCTTCAGGTCTTCCTCAGCCATGGCAGTGAGCACCCCCAGCTTCTCCCTTCACCCCTTATGCTTCATAACCCTCTTTTATGTTGGACTTGTAGTATATGGCACACTAGATTCATTGCTCTGTTCCCTATTGCCAAACTCGGAGGGAGGAGACTCGTGTGGGTCACTGTTGGATCCCCAGCACCCAACAGTGTGCCTGGCATATGGGACAGTATCAATAAGCACTGGTTGAATGAATGAGTGAATGAATGAATGAATGAATGGATTTTTGTGTTTCGCCTACAGGTTATGGGGGTGTGCCATTACCCCATTTAGTTGTATAGACCTCTCGTCGGCCCTTAGCAGCAACCAGCACCTCGTCAGTCTGGACCTGGGCCAGAATTCCTTGGAGTACAGCGGGATAAAGATGCTGGGTGATGTCCTGAAACTTCAGAGTTGCCCTCTGCAGAAACTCAGGTATGACCCTCCTATGACCCAGTGTTTGCGCCATGATTGTAGATTTTAGGGGAGCAGCGATGACAGGATTCCTTGTAGGCACGTATGTCACTAACGTTCAGTTTTAATCCATTGATGTTCGGTCACCAGATAATTTGTCTGTCGATTCCTTCTCTTGATTAGACCCATAAACCAGGAAGTCACGGTTCGATTCCCGGTCAGGGGCTATAACCGGGGTTTCGGGCTCGATAGTTACCATAGTTACCAAGGGGTGAATCTTAGAAATGGGGCCGCTGTCAATCATAAAAGGTTAAATAAAGCATGATTAGCCCTGGATGGTGTTTCTCAGTGGTTATAGCATCACTGAAGGGTCTCAGGTTTGATTCCCAGTTAAGGGCATGTGCCTGGGTTGCAGGTTCGATCCCTGGCCCAGGTCTGGGTGTGTGTGGGAGGCAACCAATCAATGTGTCTCTCTCATATTGATGTTTCTCTCTCTCTCTCTCTCTCTCTCTCCTACTCCCTCCCTCCCTCTCTCGATAAAAAAATCAATGGAAAAAATACCCTCAGGTAAGGATTAATAAAATTTATAAAATTTTAAAAAGCATGGTCATTAGATAGCATCATGTAGCCAAAGGGGGATAAAAAGCTGGTCTGGCTGACTTGGCTTGAGTCTGTCTGTCTCATCCTGGGTCCATCTACGTAGCAGAAGTTGGCAGAGTGAGGTATGGATCCACCTACACAGCAGAAGTTGACAGAGTGAGGTATGGATCCACCTACACAGCAGAAGTTGACAGAGTGAGGTATGGATCCACCCACGTAGCAGAAGTTGGCAGTGAGGTATGGAGCGGGCAGGTGTTAGAGCCATGTCACAGGCACATGCGTCAATTCCATCTCCCACACCAAGGAGGACGTGAAAATCACCCAAGAACCTCCGAGCACCCAAAGCTCGCCAGTGGCTTTATGCCATCAGGAGGGTCGCCTGATAACCATATGTTTTCCCTATCAAGTCGATATGGAACTCTACTTGGCAGCATAAAGGCGGTCCCTTCACTGAAAATCCCTAACGCATGAGACGTGCGGGCGCTTGGGGGGTCTGGAATGAGTCTCCTTGAAGCCACAAGGAACCTTCGATTTCCCCCCCCACCACGCCCCCAGGTTGAAGATGGATCATTCTGACGCCCAAATCCAGAAGCTGCTGGAAGAAATCAAAGAGGGAAACCCAAAGCTGACCATTGAGAGGGACAACGAGGAGCCCAAAAATAACAGGCCTTCTTCTGCGGACTTCATTTTCTGAATCTCCCCCGCCCTCGAGTCATTCCTTGTCCCGTTGACCCCACGGATCTTTGAGGTGAGGGTGAGCTTACCGTGAGCCCGCTCAGCGACAGGAGTTGCTGGACCCGATGGGCTCTGAGCCGTGGTTGCACTCTCCCCCTTACACAAAACACGCCCGTGTCACTTAATCCTGTTACGATGAGCTGCCCCTATCACGAGTTTATCAAGAGAAATAAAGGTGAAAGCACTTGTGGAGGAGGTTGTATTCATTGACAGAGTCAGACCAGACGCAGAGGTCCACCCAGGAGCCACCTGAGAGAAGGCTGAAGAAAGAGGGAGCCCGGCCAGTGGCTTAGTGGATTGAGCATCCTCCCGTGCACCAAGAGGTCACTGGTTCGAATCCCGGTCAGGGCACATGCCCGGGTGGGTGGTGGGCTCCATCCCCAGTAGAGGGGTGTGCAGGGGGTAGCCAATCGATGTTTCTCTCTAATCAGTGTTTCCATCCTCCTCTCCATTTCTCTATCTAAAAATCAATGAAAACATTTGGAAAAAAAGGGGGGAAAGTATGATGTTGCGGTGAGGAAGTTGTAAGAGCCTCAATGTGCAAGACATCAGTGACTAGCCCTAGCCGGTTTGGCTCAGTGGATAGAGCATTGGCCAGCAGATGAGGGGTTGCTGGTTTGATTCTTTTCCGTCCCAAGCAGAGGGAGTTCTCTTTTTTTTTTTTAACTTTATTGTTGAGAGTCTTACAGGTGTCCTCCATTCCCCCCCCCATTGCTCCTCTTCACCCAGTTCCCACCCAGCCTTTCATTACCCTATTGTCTGTCTATGAGCAATGCATATATGCATACTAGAGGCCCGTTGCATGAAGAGATTCATGCAATAGGCCTTCCTTCCCTTGGCTTCCAGCACCGGTTTTCCTCCGGCACCCGGGACCCAGGCCTTCGCTCTGGCCGGAGTCCGCCTTCTTGGTCTTCGCTGCAGACTCCGGAGTCTGCAGTCTTCGTCTTCACTGCAGCCAGAGTGCCGCTCCTGTAGATCCCTTCGCCGCCCCACCCCCCGCCCTCCCTCTCATAGCAGGCGTCCTGCCCCACCCAGCCACTCCATGCCTGGAGCAGCTGGGCGGCCACCATCTTTGTCCTTCTAATTTGCATATTCCCTCCTGATTGGCTGGTGGGCGTAGCAGAGTGATTGTCAATTTGCATGTTTCTCTTTTATTAGTGTAGATAAGTTCTTTGGTTAATCAACAGAAAGCCAAGTGCACTTGACCTTAAAGGCTGAGAAGCAATCAGAAAGCCAAATAGACACTGACTCAACAGCTCCTTGACGGAGCACCAAGAAGACACACACACATATACATACACACACACACACACACACACACACACACACACACCAAGTCCCCTCCCTGCTCTCATGACCTCTTTGATACAACCATGTCTTAAGGTTCTGATGGTGGCAAACCCTGGGGATGGCCAGCTGGTCGACCCCCGTCCTGACCACTCTGTGACTTCGGGGCCTGTGGGAGGGGCGGGAGCGGCCTGTGGACAGCCGGGACCCAGCGCAGCGGGAATTTCTTCCGGCTGTGCCAGTCTTCTACCAGGATGCCCGCCAGGAGTATGAGAATCGCAGCCCCGAGGCATATCCGGACCAGGTTCCCCCTGGTGTAGTCCTGATGGGCGAGGCCTGGGGAATGAAGAGAATCGGGCGCCCCATCGTGGACTTCTCATAATGGTACTCCCTCACCTGAGGTCCTGTTATTCTCTGCTCACTGGGATGCCAACCTCTGTCCTGGAGGGCCCCTCCCCCTCCCCCAGGGTCAGATAAGCCCAGTTCCCTGAATATAACCTCTTCCATCATCAGGCCTCGGATGCAACCCGCCCCCTACACAGACACTCCCTAATTGTTTGGCTGATTGTGGGAGAAAAGGCTACTCTAAGGGGTGGAGGTGGAATGGATCTTACTCTGATCCTCTAGACGACCTCAACCTTCCCCAGTCTGAGCTCCATATACTATGCCTTCCCCTCCCCTTCACATGGGGTGTATCGGGCCCCAAGATCCCAGAACTATCACTTCCATATAGGGAAAGCAGTGAGCTTTAGATAAAGACACAGGGGTGGGGAGAAGGAAGGTCCAGGGAGGAGGACGCCTTACTCACCCGTTGTAGAGTCTGGCCCCCCTGAGAAGATGGTGGTATCCCTAGAAGGCTCTGGGATAAAAAAGAACGAACTGTTGAATATCAGAGGGAAGGTGGGAGTGGGTGGTGGACAGGAAGAGATTAGCCAAAGAACTTGGATGCATAACCCATGGACACAGGTAGTGGGGTGGTGAGAGCCTGGGGCGGAGTCGGGGGTGGGCTGGAGGGGGTAGATGGGGGAAGGGAGCATATGTAATACTTTCAACAATAAAGACTTTAAAAAATCAGAAAAA
>NW_027645397.1:0-5000 GCF_951640355.1 Cnephaeus nilssonii | reverse complement strand
CAGAGAGGAAGGGAGAGGGAGAGAGAGAAGAGAAACATCCATGAGGAGAGAGAATCATGGATTAGCTGCCTCCTGCACGCCCCCCACTGGGGATTGAGCCCACAACCCAGGCACGTGCCCTTGACCAGGAATTGAACCAGGATCTCCTGGTTCATGGGTTGATGCTCTACCACTGAGCCACACCATCAGGCTCCATTGCTTTTTAGGGAGAGTAAAAGGGAGGGAAGAAAAGCGGGGGGGGGGAGGAGAGAGAGAGAAACATCAATGTGAGAAAGACACATGGATTGTTTGCCTCCCACACACATCCAGACCGGGGCTGGGGATCGAACCTGCAACCCAGGTATGTGAGGATTCTTTTTTTAAAGATGTTGTAGTGGTCCCTAACTGGTTTGGCTCAGTGGATAGAGCGTCAGCCTGTGGACTGAAGGGTCCTGGGTTCGATTCCAGTCAAGGGCACATGCCTGGGTTGCAAGCTTGATTCCCAGTAAGGGGCATGCAGGAGGCAGCCGATCCATGATTCTCTCTCATCATTGATGTTTCTATCTCTCCCTCTCCCTTCCTCTCTGAAATCAATAAAAATATTTTTTAAAAAAATTAATTAATTAATTAGATAGAAGATGTTGTAGTGGGAGGAAGTTTGAGCCGACACCAAGCATGTTTTGTTCATGTCCTGCCCGGGCCGTGAAGAGCCTGGGAAAACTCAGACAGGTCACCCCCTGGGTCCCTCCCACCCAACGCGGGGCCCTCACCGCTGGCCTCTCGCTCTGAAACCCATCGCGCGTGCCCCGTTCAAACAGTTACCTGCCTGGTACCCCCCTGCCCGCCCCTCAGCGTCGCCCAGGTCCACCCTCCGGACTCACCGAGACAGAAGAGGGTAGACCGGGCAGACGGAGACGGGGGACATGGCTCCGAGGAGGCCGGTCCTGAGCTCCGCAGCCCAGGAGGGAGCTGTGAGGGGCTGGAGCCGGACCAGCGGACGTGAAGAGGAAGAAGCGCCCTCCCCCCCCTCCACCCCTCCACCCCCTTCCCCGCCGCCCTTTCCTAATGGAGACTTATCCGGCCGGAGCTGTGCCCCCCTCACCCCCGGCAATGACTTGCTCACAGCTCCAAGGAGCCTCGCTTATCTCCTGCCAGCAGGCGCCGGAGGGACTTTCCACATGCCAGTCTTCCCATAGACGCCTGGCATCCCCTGGAGACGTGCAGATTCAACCCCCAACGAGCCCCGCGGGGCCAGGGGTTCGATTCCTGGTCAAGAGCACACACCTGGGTTGCAGGTTCGATCCCCGGCGCTGGTCGGGGTGTGTGTGGGAGGCAACCGATTGATGTGTCTCTCTCACGTCAATGTTTCTTTCTTTCTCTCTCTTTCTCTCTCTCTCTTTCTCTCTCTCTTTCTCTCTCTTCTCTCTCTCTCTCTCTCTCTCTCTCTCTCTCTCTCTCAAAATCAATGGAAAAGCCCTAGCTAGTTTGGCTCAGTGGATAGAGCATTGGCCTGCAGACTGAAGGGTCCCAGGTTCGATTCCAGCCAAGGGCACATGTCCAGGTTTCGGGCTCAATTCCTGGTGGGGGGGGGGGGGTGCAGGAGGCAGCCAAACGGTGATTCTCTCTCATCATTGATGCTTCTCTCTCTCTCTCTCCCTCTCTCTTCCTCTCTGAGATCAATAAAAATATTTTTTAAAAAAATAATAAAAAAGAAAGAAAGAAAAATGACCATAGGGTGGTCTCTCGATCCCTCACCAGCCCCAGGACCCCACCGAGGGCCGCCGGGTAAGGAACCTCATATCTATATCCTCGTCCTTCCACAGCCTCCCCCCTCCGCTCCCCAAGGCCAAGCAGAACAGTGACCCCAGGGCATGAGCCCACAGCTCTCTCTGGACCTCGATGGCCACAGCGGGACACGCCCAGGACGGGGCAGCCCTTGACACAGGGCGGCCGCCTCCCTGCTCCACAGGAAGGGGACTTCCCCTCCTGCGACACAGGCTGGGTGCAGAGCCGCGCGGCCACCCACATCCTCTGCGGGTTCCCTCTGCGGGTTCCCTGCGGCCTGCAGCCACAGACACGTGGCCGACCGCCGGGCTCTCCCCGGGCCTGTGTGCGCACCCGGAGAGCCGGGGGGTTGCAGAGGGAGGCGGGGCGGCGTTAGGAAGGCTGAGTCTCGCCTGCAGAACCCGGTGGGACCGCTGTGGACGGAGCCACAGGCCCAGGTCCAACCTGAGAACTCGGTGACCGGGTCTGGTCACGACAGCTGGCGTGGGGTGATTGGTACCGTGTTTCCTTCCGTGTGTTCCTCTGTTGGTGTTAATCGTCGCCAGAGGCTATTTTTCCATTGATTTTTAGAGAGAGTGAAGGGAGGGGGGAGACGGAGAGAGAGAAACACCCGTGGGAGAGAGAACACGTGTTGCTAAATAGTTAACGCTCCTGGTGACCATGGTGAAGATTTTTTCAGACACGAGCGCCCTCTGCTGTCCGTGTGGTGAAGTACAGGTTCTTATTAGGGGAAGAGGGTTCCGTCCTTCCCTCCCCCACTCCTTGCAAAATCCTAATTTCCCCTTTTTTCTCTTTTCCCTTAACCCTGCAGAGTCCACAGGGTGCCCTGCCTCTGGTTTCTTCTCTTTTTAAATATATTTTATTGGTTTTTTTACAGAGAGGAAGGGAGAGGAATAGAGAGTTAGAAACATCGATCGGCTGCCTCCTGCACACCTCCTACTGGGGATGTGCCCGCAACCAAGGTACATGCCCTTGACCGGAATCGAACCCGGGACCCTTGAGTCTGCAGGCCGATGCTCTATCTATTGAGGCAAACCGGTTAGGGTTCCATGAACTTTTAAATTGTGTCTAAGTTCGGGCATTCTTTTTGCTCTTGCCTGAGGATATGTTTTTATGGGGGGGCGGGGGGGGAGAGACAGGAGAGAGGGAGAGAAACATAGATTGGTTGCCTCCCACAGGCGCCCTGACAGAGGATCAAACCCGAAACCCAGGCGTGTGCCCCAACCTGGAATCGAACCCCAGACCTGTGGGTGCCCAGGGCGATGCTCAGCCGGCTGAGCCACACCCGCAGGGCTGCCCTGGTTTCACTCGTTCTGTGGGAGACACCTACATACAGCCCCCGGGTCCCCGGAAAGCCAGAAATATTTTTTTAATTTCTTTATTGATTAAGGTATCACATATTTGTCCTCATCCCCCCCATTCCCATCCCACACCCCTCCCCACGCATGCCCCCACCCCCTGTTGTCCGTGACCAATGGTTAGAAAGCCAGAAATATTGAGGGGACTCCCGGTCCACGGATTCTCCCCAGCCCGACCCCCCTTCCACCCTCACCCCCCAATCTCCCACCCCCCAGCCCCCACCCCCCGCCTAACGCCCGAGAGCCACGCCCAGGTGAGCCCCAGGCTCAGCCAATCACCGCGCGTTAGCCGACATTTCCCCCCCCCCCCCGCCCCCCATCACGCAGGTGAGCCGGTCACAGGAGGGTGGGCGGGGCTAGGGCTTGATGCCAATCAGCCTCACGGGGGAGACACCTGCCGGGACCTCCGATCCAGGGGAATTGGGGGGCGGGGGGGTGCCTCCAGATTTCCAGGTGCGTCCACGCCAAAGACCCAGCCCCGGGCCCAGCCGGTCCGAGGCTGCGCGTTTCGCCTCCCGCGAAGCTCCGCCGCCGTGACAGGCCCCTCCCCCCGGGGCGTGGCTTTCGGGGAGCCCTCAGCTGGAGGAAACCCCGGTTTCTCTCGCGCCTTCCCGGGCACCGGCTGCTCCTCGGGGACACTCTCTCTCGGTTGCACAGCCTCCCACCATCCGCACTGTCTCCATGGCGATGTCAGACTCCAAAGCCACCGACTCGGCGCCGTGCGCACCGGCCTGCGCCGCGCTCCATCCCCGTGAGCCTCCGGGGCAAGCGCGGTGTGTGGTCCCACTGTGCGCCGCCGGGGAGCAGTAGGTCCATCCCCCGCCCGCTCCCAGCTCCTGAAGCTGACCGCCTCGGACAGGGGGCGTTTCCCGCCCAGACGCACCCGGCGATGCCTGGGGACCATCGGGTTGTCACCCCTGGGAGGGTGGGTACTGCCATCCGGTGTGGAGACCTGGATGCGCTCAGCCCCCTCCGAGCCCCGCAGGCCCCGCCCACGGCCCCGCCCACGGCCCCGCCCACGGCCAGGCGCTCTCCCGCCCCAGTGCCCTCGGCACAGGCGTTGGGAAACCCCGCTGGGAGTCCCCTCCGTCAGTCCTGGCTGCTGTGCAGAGGCGTCTATGGGTTTGAAGACCAGCGCAGAGCCCTGGCCGGTGGGTCAAAGGTAAGAGCATCCGCCCAGGGACCGAGAGGTCGCGGGTTTGAATCCCGGTCAAGGGCAGGCACCTGGGTTGCAGGCTCCACCCCCCCAGCCCCGGGGCGTGTGCAGGAGGCAACCAACCCGTGTGTCTCTCTCACATCATGTTGCTCTCGCTCTCCCTCCCTTAATGAATGGGGGGAAAAACCCTCGGGTGAGGAATAACAAGCGAAAAAAGAAAGCAGAGAAGGAGAAGGGTTGTATGTGTCCTCTGGCTGTTGAATCATGGCCAGCACGCCTGTTCTCGCTCAGTTCTCCAAGGTCAAGGCGTCAGGGGGCCCCGGGGGAGCCTGTTCTTTGCCTTTTGCATCTCGGGGGGCCGTGCCTCGGTGTGGGGGTCCCTCTGTGCCCTCTGCCCTCATCTGTCCTCCCCTCTGCCCCTTGCAAGGCCCTGGTCCTCTCCAACCCACCCAGGTCATCTAGGGGATCCCATCTCCAGTCCCTACCTTCAGTGCAAAGAACCTTTTTTTTATTATTCCAAAGTAGGTCCCTACCCGGGGTTAGGACGTGGACATAACTTTTTTTTTAATATATTTTTATTGATTTCAGAGAGGAAAGGAGAGGGAGAGAGAGATATAGAAACATCAGTGATGAGAGAGAATCATTGATGGGCTGTCTCCCGCACACCCCCTACTGGGGATCAAGCCCGCAGCCCGGGCATGTGCCCTTGACTGGAATCGAAC
>NW_027645398.1:0-61594 GCF_951640355.1 Cnephaeus nilssonii | reverse complement strand
AGAAGGGGGTGCGCTGGAGGCGCCGGGAATCCCGCCCTTTTGTAGATCCAAACCGTGAGCCGCCGAGTCTGGGTCCTTGGTACATGGGGCCCAGAGGCGGGGCCAGGGCACCCGCGGGATTAACCACCTCTGACCTCTGACCTCTGACCCTGAGAGTTCCCCTGCAGCTGCCCCCCCCCCCCCAACCCACTTGGGATCCCCTGGTCCAGGGACCCTGACTCCTGAGCCGGCTGCTGGGGAGCTGCGCCCAGGCCCCTGGGAACTCCCTCCGCGTCGGAGCCGCTGGTCAGGGGAGACCACCTGGGTGAGTTCTGGCAAATCTGCAAGGGAGGCCACCCCCTAACCTGAGATCCGGAAACTGCCCACCCCCCGCCCCCGCACGCCCTGTTCTGCCTCCTGCAATACCACGTGTGACCACAGCGTGGCAGCATTTACCTACTTTGGGGGGTGGGGGAAATCCCATTCGTGAAGGTCAATGGACGAGTTCCTTGTCAAGTTTTGTTTTGTTCTTAAAAGTCGTCCCCCAACGATATTTTCCCATTGCTTTTTATTTTAAAATATATTTTTATTGATTTCAGAGAGTAAGCGGGGGGAGAGAGAGACACGAGAGAAACATCCATGATGAGAGAGAATCATGGAGCGGCTGCCTCCTGCACGCCCCCGATTGCGGATGGAGCCCGCAACCCCGGCACATGTCCTGACCGGGAATTGAACCCGAGACCTCTGGGTTCATAGGTCGACGCTCAACCACTGAGCCATGCCGGGAGGGCTTTCCATTGATTTTTAGAGAGGGTGGAAGGGAGGGAGGGAAAAGAGTTGGGGGGCCAGAGAGAGGGACAATGAGAGGGAGAGAGAAACATCGATGTGAGAAAGACACATGGATTCGTCGCCTCCCGCACGGGCCCAATGGGGCCAGGGATAGAGCCTGCAACAGAGGTACCTCCCCTTGACCACCGGGAATCGATCCCGCAACCCTTTGGTGCTCTAACCACTGAGCAACCTGCCCAGGGCACCCGTGCTGATTCTAACACTGATTGTTTTCGAGGCGTCTTCAGAACTAGCTTGTCGCTTTTGAGTGAGGATCTTAAAAAGCTCCCTGCCAACTCCTTCTTAGGGCCTTTGTACTTGTTTTATTTCCAGGGACCATACACACTGAGTGGCCAGATTATTGTGCGTTCAGAGATCATCATAATCTGGCCACTCAGTGTGTATATATTTTTTAATTTATTTATTTCAAAGAGGAAAGGAGAGAGAAATGTCAGTGATGAGAGAGAATCACTGATCGGCTGCCTCCTGCACGCCCCCTACTGGGGTTCGAGCCTGCAACCCAGACATATGTCCTGACCGGGAATCGAACCGTGACCTTCTGGTTCATAGGTCGATGCTCAACCACTGAGCCACGCCGGCCGGTCCAAGAACCCTCTTAAATGTTTTTTAAAAATCCTGGCTCTAAACCGGATTATGACGGGAGGACCTGGCAATGCAGCTGTAGCTCAGCTGAGTCTGACCTCCGTGAACTTGTAGGTTCAGGCCGGTGTGGGAGGGACGCTGGGCACAGCTGGTTCCTAATCTGAAATCCAGAGAAATGTCCCTAATGTCTTCTCTGCTACCTGCAACACCGCCGAACCCCCACAGAGGGGCAGCATTTACCAGCTTTAAAAAAACACCCAGCGTGGAAAATGGGCTGAGTTTCTGTTGTGCCGCTTGCAATACCTCTGAGTGTCCACAGGGGGACAGCATTTACCTGCTTTTTAAAATTAAAAAATGTACTTTGTGTTAATGGGCCTCAATATTCTGGGACAGATTTTTGGTCAAGTTGTTTCCATGAAAAAGTACCGATTTTAAAAACTAATCACTTAGGCCCTAGCTGGTGTGGCTCAGTGGATAGAGCGTCAGCCTGCTGGACTGAAGGGTCCCAGGTTCAATTCTGGTCAAGGGCATGTACCTTGGTGGTGGGCACATCCCCAGTAGGAGGCGTGCAGGAGGCAGCTGGTGGATGTTTCCCTTTCATCAATGATTCTAACTCTCTATCCCTCTCCCTTCTTCTCTGTAAAAAAATCAATAATACACACACACACACACACACACACACACACACACACACACACTAGTGACCCGGTGCACGAAATTCATGCACATTAAAAGGGGATTAATTAGAGGAAATAATTTAATATTGCTATTTGCCCTTTCTCTATAATAGAAGTGTCAGAGATGAAAGAAAATTAGTAAAATGTGTATGAAAACCTTCCTCCTGTCAGAGTCTGGGGCACACCACGGGACCCAGAGTCAAGTCCCCGCCCACCCACATGCACCTCAAAATCGCGTGAGACCCAGACCCGGCTGGCCCCCCCGCATTGGGCTAGATCCAGACCTGGCCTTGTCAAGCCTTGCTGGGTGGGGGAGGGCGTAGCCTCAGGTCGCTGCTGATTGCTCGTTACGGCTCATTATGGGAACTTGGCCTCAGCTGTGGGTGCAGCCATCTTTGTGATGGAGCGATGGTCAATTAGCATATTCCCTCTTTATTAGACAGGATTATTAGATAGGATATATTTAAAATGACTTAGAGAAAAAAGACAAAAAGGAACTAAAAAGAAAACCCTAATAACTGAAGACTGCCACACACACTGAGGAGCCGAAGGGCCACAGGCATGGTCCGCCGCGGAAGGAGAGGAGAAAGTTCTGTGGAGCATTTACCTGCTTTTTAAAGACACCGGTCGTCGGACAATGGACAACGGCGTCGTTGGCTCCGCTAGGAGCCTGGATGGATCCCCGGCGTCCAGAATGGTCGCGGTAACTTATTGGGGGGCGGGAGGCTCTGGAACCCCCCCCCTCACTCCCCCTCCAGCTCAGCTGTTGGTAGTGGCTGTTTCTCCCCCAAATCCCGGGAGCGGCGGTTAGTCCTGACTGGACAGACCCACCTGCTCCAAAGCTGAGAAAACCGAGCGGTACATGCGTGCCCTGCTCTGCCGTCTCAGCACACGTGTGTGCAGACCTCCGCCTCCCCCTGGGCGTCTGTGCTTGTTTCTCAATAAATCTCCACCTTTGTTATAAAAAATTTAAAAAATATATTTTTATTGATTTCCGAGCAGAGGAGAGAGGGAGAGAGAGAAACATCCATGAGGAGAGAGAATCATGGATCGGCTGCCTCCTGCACGCCCCCAACTGGGGATCAGCCAGCAGCCCGGCCTGTGTCCTGACCGGGAATCGAACCCTGACCTCCTGGTTCCTAGGTGGACGCTCAGCCCCTGAGCCACGCCGGCTTCCACACCGTCCACTGTCCAGGGCCCTGGTCAGGGAGCAGGGCCTGGGCTGGGGGCTCCCAGCCCACAGAGAAGGGGGGAGGGGGCCCAGCCCCTGCCGGGGTGCTGGGGACAGCGGGAACCCCCAGCCTGCAGCATCAGTGCCCCTCCCCCCTCAGACACCCCGGCATCTCCGGAGCTGGCCTGCCCCCACACCATGAAAAAAATTGGGTCTTCGTCACTCTTGTGTGTTTTCCCGGTGGTGGTGGGGGGGGGCGGGGGGGGGGTGTCCCCGGGTCAGCTGGGCCTGAGCTGTCCTCCCAGGCGGGAGGCAAACAGCCCGTGACTCAGGCAGGCCCGGCGCCGGCGGGGAGGGGGGTGCCTGCCGCCCATGTGGGGGGCCGCCCAGCTCCTGGCTCCCGGCTGAAGCCCAGGCCGCAGACACCCGCATGGCCCCGCCCTCGTCCGCAGCTCAGCGATGGCTCCCAGCGCCTCACAGGGCTGCCCCCAAGGCGCCCTGTCCCCCCCCAACGCCCCAACGCCCCCTCCCCCTCCACACCCTCCCCCCTCTCCCTCCCCTCCCTCCCCCCCCCCCCCACAGAGCGAGCTCAGGGCAGGGACCCCCAGGCTCGCCCCCTCCCGCCGGGGGCTCAGCCCCGCACCAGGACTGTGGCTGCACTCCACGTCAGAATGTTACACAAATGAGTTTATTTTTCCTTTTAACATGACAACCCATTCCGAGCTGGACGGGAAGGTGACCATGCGGCTGCGGGGACACCCAAGGCCAGGCCCCCCCGCCTTCCCGGGCCCCGCACCCCGGGGGGTGAAGGTCGTGAGGGTCAAGGCTGGAGGTCAAAGGTGGCCCAGCGGGGGGACCGCCTGCGGAGGCTCAGGCCCCCCCCACACACACACACTCGGGGGCGCCCTCGGTACAAAACAGACGCGCTCTGGAACGGCGGTAAAAACCGGCTATAAAAATAGAGACTGTAGTGACTGTACAAAGGGTTAACCGGGGCCCCAAAGGACGGGGGCGCCCGGGGAGGGGGGCCCCCGCGGCTGGTGGGGGCCGCGCAGCCCGGGACTGAGCCCGTCTCTCCAGCGGCCAAAACGGCGGGACGGGACCCTCCAATGCGGGGGCACCAGTCCGCGCCCTGGGGTCCCCGGGCGGCATCGTCTCTGCGCCCCTGGCCGCCCGCCCCCGCCCCAGCATGGAGGTCCCGCCCGGGGGAGGCGCCGCCTCGGTTCCCCGCCCCACGCGGCCCGGGTCCAGCTCAGGCGCCGTCTACCGGACAGACACGCGGACAGACACACGGACAGACGGAGCCGCTTCCCTTCCCGCGGGGCGCGCGGGTCCGGGGAAGGGACTCGGCACGTGAAGTCTGAGACGCGGGAGGGACGGATCCAGGGCCGGGCCCCATTCCCGGGCAGCCAGGCCCAGCCTGGGGGGGAGGGGGCTCAGGGAGCAGGGGGGCTGCCCCCCCAGGCCCCGCCTCACAGGCAGCCCCCGGGAAGCCGGCCTCAACCCCCTGCTCCCAGCGCAAACCCACGTCCGGCCCCTTGGGGAGGCCAAGGCGGTGGGTGAACGGAGACCAGTGAGGGCCCGGCACGTGGCGATGGCTGCGGGGGGCGGGGGACCCCCCCAAACACCCCCCAACCAGAGAGAAAGCGCGAATTCAAGTTGCACGCGTCGCCCCGTCTGCGTGCCGCCTCCTGGGGGCGTGAGCCGCCAGGGAAACGGGGCCGCACCCCGGCCTCCCCGCGCCCTGCGCCCCTGACCCTGCGCCCCTGACCGAGGCTGCGGAGTGCCCGCCTGCAGGACGGGAGCCGGTCCCCCCGGAATCCCGTCCCCTCTGAGTCCCGGCTGAGACGCACGGGGCGTCCTCAGGACTCGGGGCGCCTGCCGACCGACCGGCCGCCACCGGGGAGGAGTCGGGGTGCGTGGTGTCTGCAGAGGGGCCCCCCAGGCCGCTTCTCAACGAGGGAAGTCGCTTCTTCGCTCGGACCTCAGGCCACGGCGGCAGCCACGCTCCGCCTGCGAGTCTGGGAGCCCCGCGCCCGCACGGGAGGCGGCCCACGCCGGGGTTCTCGGGGTGCGGACCCCACACGCTGTAAACAGGCCCTTGGGAGGCGCGGACCGACCGGCAGGACGCGGGCCGGGAGCGTGGGCCCGAGCGCGTGGCGGGAAGAGGCTGTAAACAGAGGCCCGGCCACGGGCGTGGGAGGGGCGCGGCTCGGCACCGGCGGGGGTCCCGGGTCCCGGGTCCCGGTCCGGCCCGCGGGGCGCTCAGGTGTCCTCCTCGTCGCTGACCAGCGCGCCCTTGTCGGGGCTGGCGTCCCGCTCCCGCAGGAAGTCCTCGCGGATGGCCTCGAGCTCCGTCAGCTCCAGCCGCACCTTCTCCAGGTGCAAGGCCCGCCGGTTGCGGATCTGGCGCAGCGGGAACGGGTTCAGGTCCCCGAAGGCGATGCCGATCAGCTTCCTGGGGGGGGGACACAGGGCTCGGCGTCGGCGGGGAGGCTGGGGCCCGGACCGCAGGGGCCTGGCGCCGGGCCACCCGGAGGCTGTGACGCCCGGCTCTGCACCCCGACCTGTCCCTGCACACAGCACTCACTCAGGGTCCCCGCACGCTCTGTTCCACGTCTCTGTTCCTGCTCCTGAGCTGCCCCGCCCCCAGCTCCCCAAGTTCTGCAAACACCAGGCTGTTCCTCGTCTGTCACCCTCGACGCCAGACGAGGGCCGGCGCGTCCTGCACACTCAGCCCAGGCCCACGGGTTTGTGGGGGCGGGAGGGCGGGGTGGATGAAGCCTTTCCCTCCTGGAACCTCCTGGGGGCCTGCGACCCAGCGGGGAGGGGCGGGCAGGGTCCCGGGGACTCACCGGGCGTCCAGGATGGTGCGGGTGAAGTAGCGGAGGTACTTGAAGATGGACATGGAGTCTTGCAATTTCAGGATCTCCTCCTCCTTGTACTTGAAAAGCGCGAGGGCGAAGCGGAAGATGACCTGCGGGAGGGGCGGGGTCTGTAGGCAGAGCGGCGCCGGGTTCCGGGGTCCAGGCTCCTGGGCCTGGAGCAACCACACACTGGGGAGTGATCCCACCGGGAAGGGCCGCCCCCCCCCCCCCCCCCGCTTTTTTTCTTTTTAAAAATCCTCATTGGAGGACATTGGCATTGCTTTTTCTTTTTTTATGTTTTAAAATATATATATTTTATTGATTTTTTACAGAGAGGAAGGCAGAGGGATAGAGAGTCAGAAACATCGATGAGAGAGAAACATCCACCAGCTGCCTCCTGCACACCCCCTACTGGGGATGTGCCCACAACCAAGGTACATGCCCTTGACCGGAATTGAACCCGGGACCCTTCAGTCCGCAGGCCGACGCTCTATCCACTGAGCCACACTGGTTAGGGCTGTCATTGCTTTTTAATTAAATAAAAAAATATATATATATATATTTGATTGATTTCAGAGAGAGGAAGGGAGAGGGAGAGGGAGATAGTAACATTGATGATGAGAATCATGGATCAGCTGCCTCCTGCACGCCCCACACTGGGGATGGAGCCCACAACCCGGGCCTGTGCCCTGACCAGGAACCGAACCCTGACCTCCTGGTTCATAGGTTGATGCTCAACCACTGGGCCACGCCAGCCGGGATTCATTGCTCTTTTAGAGAGGAAAGGAGAGAGAGACACTGATGTGCGAGAGGAACAGCAATAGGTCGCCTCCTGCACACACCCTGACCAGGGCCGGGATGGGCAACCTGCTGGCGGGGGCGACTCTCCTACCAACAGGGCCTCCTTACAGAAACATCGGGGGCAGGCCCTTCGCGGGGTGCTCCCTCCCGCATCCGGCCGACACTTCCCATCGAGAAGGTACAGGAGCGGGAGTCACGTTTACATTAAACGAAAAACAGCCCTGGCCAGTGTGGCTCAGTGGACAGAGCATCGGCCCAAGGACCGAGGGGTCCCGGGTTCGATTCCCGGTCAAGGGCACGCACCTGAGTTGCAGGTTCGATCCCCGGCCCTGGTCGGGGTGCTTGTGGGAGGCAACCCATCGATGAGTCTCTCTCACATCGATGCTTCTTTCTGTCGCTGCCCCCTTCCACTCTCTCTCTCTCAAATCAACGGGAAAATGTCGTGTGAGGATGAACAGCAACAACAACAAAAAAGAAGAGAGCCCTAGCCGGTGTGGCTCAGTGGATAGAGCGTCGGCCTGCGGACTGAAGGGTCCCAGGTTCGATTCCGGTCAAAGGCATGTGCCTTGGTTGGGGGCACATCCCCAGTAGGGGGTGTGCAGGAGGCAGCTGATGGATGTTTCTCTCTCATAGATGTTTGTAACTCTCCATCCCTCTCCCTTCTTCTCTGTAAAAAATCAATGAAATATATTTAAAAAAAAGAAGAAAGGAAAACCCTCAGAAATAAGAGCGGCCCCTCCCGGCAGCTCCCGTCTCAGCTGGTGGCACCGGGTCTGGACCACGGACGCCGTGTGTGAGGCCGAGGGCTGGACCCTGGCGATCTTGCAGGTCCGACCAGCTTCAGACGAAGCCGCCCACCCCCGAGGCCCGGCGGGCGTCCAGCCTGCACTCTATCGAGAGAGCAGTGTGCAGTGTGGTTCAATGGTTATCCTTCTGCTGACATTCCTACCGCCGGCCGGCAGCAGACACGGGCAGGTCCTGGCCCAGAATTCCTTCTCGGAGCCTCAGGCTGCAGGCCCGAGTCGGACAGAGGGGGGTGCACACCCCCACACTCGCTGGGGGACTGTCAGGTCAGGTCCTTCGAAGGGCCATGTGGCACAACCATACAAGTACAGACCGTGACCCTTGACCCAGCACGCCCCCCCCCCCCCCGCCCCCCGCCACTTCTGGTTCACGTACAGAGGGAGATACTATGCACAGTTAAAAAAATAGCTGGCCCGGCTGGCGTGGTCAGTGGGTGAGCGTTGACCTATGAACCAGGAGGTCAGTGTTCGATTCCCGGTCAGGGCACATGCCCGGGTTGTGGGCTCGATCCCCGGGTGTGCAGGAGGCAGCCGATCCATGATTCTCTCTCCTCATTGATGTTTCTCTCTCTCCCTCTCTGACATCAATAAAAATATATTTTAAAAAAAAGAGAGACTGGAGGTCGGGGGGCGGAGCCCTCCTCCCCACCACACACCCTCACTTCTCTGCCCACCTCTCGCCCGCATTCCTCCAGTCACAGGCCTCCTTTCTACCACATTCTCAGTCGTATCATCTGAGGGTATCGCGGACTCACCTAAAAACCGATGTTTTATAAACACCCAACAGCCTGGTGGGAGGCTTGTGGCATGAGGCTCTGAAGTTGACCCCGTGTTTGCCCCTGACCCTCCGCGTAGCGACCTCTGGGCCTCAACCTCCCCATCCACACAATGGGGGCAACACCACGCCCCGGGCAGAGCGTGAGGCTCAGCGTCTAAAGCATCCGAGCCCCGGGCAGGTCTGAGTGCTCCATGTTTCTGAGGAACGAGCAAGTGACCGCCTCGTCCTGCGACCCCGGGCCGCCTCCGGGGCACGCCAGCCGCCGGGATGGGTCTGGCCAGGGAGCCGGCAACTCTGCTGTGGCCACTGCCCACACGCCCCGCCCACTGCCCACACGCCCCGCCCACTGCCCACTCGCCCCGCCCACTACCCACACGCCCCGCCCACTGCCCACACGCCCCGCGGGCACCCGCCCACTGTCCACACGCCCCGCCCACTGCCCACACGCCCCGCGAGCACCCCACCCCACTGCCCACACGCCCCGCCCAATGCCCCACACGCCCCGCCCACTGCCCACGCCCCGCCCACTGCCCACGCCCCGCCCATTGCCCACGCCCCGCGGGCACCCGCCCGCTGCCCAGGCCCAGCCCACCTTGGGCCCCTCGTACAGGAAGGAGTCCCAGATCCGGAAGAGCACGTCGCTGACCACGCTGTCCACGAACACCACCAGGAACCAGTTGAAGGTGATGAGCGTGTAGTCCACCTTGTGCTGCTCCAGGTGCGCGTGCAGCCGCGGCAGCTTCTCGCCCATCAGGTCCCGGAACACCCGCTGGTCCACCTGCGGGCGGGCGAGGCCGAGGCTGGGTCCCCGCAGCGCCGCGCCCACCTGCTCCGGGGCGCAGGGCGGGGCCGGGCGGCGGCAGGCCCACCAGCACCCTCTCCACGGGCCCGCGTGGACCTGGGCCCTGTTCACGGAGCCCCCCCCCCCCCGACCCCACCAAGGAGCATGCAGGCCTCAGCACGTCCACGCAGATTCCTGGGCTGCGGGCGGGGCGATGGCCCGGCAGTGCCCCCCGAGTCCATCGCTGCCCACAGGGGACACACGCCGCCCGTCCCGGAGACGCGCACCTTCGACAGGGGACCCGGCTTAGCACGCCCACCAGCCTGGCCGCAACTTCCTTAGACCCGCCGGCAATCGGGGTGCTCCCACCCCGCCTCCTTCCTGCCCTGGGTCTGGGGTCCTCCCCGGGGTCCCTCACAGGTGCCCCCTGAGAGCCTGCGGCACATGCACCCCGTCCCGGCCTCCGGGAGAAGCTGGGCGGGCACCCGGACTCCCAGCGGCCAGGACCCTGCCCAGCCCGCCACGCGGCCTTGCCCAGGGCACGGGGGGGGGGGGGGGGGGACTGAGCTGGGGCGGGAGCACAGGCCTCCTGCTGGGCCAGGCGCTGAGGGAGCCCCGCCCCTGCCCTCGGGCCTCCTCGGCCCCGCTCACCCAGGAGGCCCCCTGAGACCTTGTGCGGGGCACACGTCTGCTCCGCCTCCCGCAGCGTGTGGGACGCACCTGGGAGCCCAGGAGAGTCTTGGTGTAATAGTCTCGCGGCATGAACACCTCTACGATGGCGACCAGGCACCAGAAGGCGTCCTCCTGCTCCAGGTACAGCAGGGCCACCGCCACCAGCCTGCAGGCGCACGGGGGACAGGTGAGCGCCGCCCGGGCCCCCCACCTCCACCCCCACCCCCACCCCCCCGTCCCTGCCGCCCTCGGCCCAGTCTCATTCTCTGAGCAAGTTTCAGGCAAAGCTGCACGTCCTCGCCCTTCATTCGTTGCTGTTTTTTAATAGATTTCTTTTTTTAAAATATGTTATTGATTTTTTTACAGAGAGAAAGGGAGAGGGATAGAGAGTGAGAAATCGATGAGAGAGAAACATCGATCAGCTGCCTCCTGCACGCCCCCCACTGGGGATGTGCCCACAACCAAGGTACATGCCCTTGACCGGAATCGAACCCGGGACCCTTCAGTCCGCAGGCCGACGGTCTATCCACTGAGCCACACTGGTGAAAGCATTAATATATTTCTTTTTAAAAAATGTTGTTTATTGTCCAGCCGGCCTGGCTCAGTGGTTGAGCATTGACCTATGAACCAGGAGGTCAGGGTTCGATTCCAGGTCAGGGCACAAGCCCGGGTTGCAGGCTGGATCCCTAGTAGGGGTCATGCAGGAGGCGGCTGATTGCTGATTCTCTTTCATCACTGATGTTTCTATCTCTCTCTCCCTCTCCCTTCTTCTCTCTGAAATAAAAATATATTTTAAAAAACAATATTTTTATTGATTTTTTTTTTTTAAGAGAGAGAGGAAGGGAAAAGTAAAGAAAAAGAAACATCAATTCGAGAGAGAAACATCAGTGGGTTGCCTTCTGTATGTAACTGCAAGCTGGGCACGTGCCCTGACCGGGAATCAAACCAGCGACCTATTGGGGCATAGGATGGCGCTCAACCAGCCAAAAAATATATATATGTATTAATATATGTATATATACTTTTTTTTAAATTATTTTTTAAATACTTTTTTATTGATTTCAGAGAGGAAGAAAGAGGGAGAGAGAGAGAGAAACATCCATGATGAGAGAGAATCCTGGATCGGCTGCCTCCTGCATGCTCCCTACTGGGGATCGAGCCCACAACCCAGGCATGTGCCCTGACCGAGAATCGAACCTGGGACCCTTCAGCCGCAGGCTGACGCTCTATCCACTGAGCCACACCAGTTGGGTTCTCTCTATATATACACTGAGTGGCCAGATGATGATGATCTCTGACCACATAATCATCTGGCCACTTGGTGTATATCCTATAGAATAGAAGGCTAATATGCAAATGGTCCCTTCGACCAGGAGTTCGACCAGCAGGCAGGCTGGCCTACCGCCCACGTCCCCTCCCCCTGGCCAGGCTGGGCAGAGCCTGAAGCCGCGGCCGGCACCGGGGCGCACCCACCTGTTGAGGCCCTGGCAGTAGCCGATGTCGGGGTTGCGCCAGGAGAAGGCCAGCAGCACGTTGCGCAGCTGCTGGATGCCCTCGGAGGCGGGGCCGGCGTAGTGCCGGTTGTTGGGCAGCGTGCGCAGCAGGTCCAGCTCGATCTGCTGGGAGGCCGGGTTCTGCTTCCCCAGCGCCGCCTTCAGCAGGCCCGCGAAGTAGCCGGGCGCCGCGCCCCTCCCGCAGCTTGCGCGTGTGCAGGTCCACGCACCACCGCCACACCTTGGACCGGTGCTCGTGCGGGATGCCCGCCCGGACCAGGCCCTTCAGCTCCGGCGAGCGCGCCATCTCCCGCGTCATGGTGCCCGCCAGGTAGTTCTCCCACTTGACCCCCGTGGACACCTCCTGGTTCTCGGCCAGCGACAGGCCCCGGAGGTCCAGCGCCCGCACCTTGGCCACCAGCCTCTCCTCCTCGTCGTCCTCGGGGACCGTCCGGAACCCGTAGATGTCGTACTCGCTGCGGGGAAGCACGAGGCGACAGTGAGCGGCCTGGTCTCGGCAGAGAGGCCGGGAAGGGCCCGGCCGGTGTGGCTCAGCGGATAGGGTGTCGGCCTGCGGACCGAAGGGTCCTGGGTTCGATTCCCGTCCAGGGCATGTACCTGGGTTGCAGGCTCCTCGCCAGCCCGGGCCCTGGTCGGGGCGCGTGCAGGAGGCAACCCATCGATGTGTCTCTCCCACATCGATGTTTCTCTCCGTCTCTCCCTCTCTCATCCGCTCTCTCTAAAAATCAATGGGAAAATATCCTTGGGGGAGGATTAAAAAAAGAAAAAAGAGCCCTAGCTGATGTGGCTCAGTGGATAGAGCGTCGGCCTGCGGACTGAAGGGTCCCAGGTTCGATTCCGGTCAAGGGCACGTGCCCGAGTTGCAGGGCTCGATCCCCAGTGGGGGTCGTGCAGGAGGCAGCCGATCCACGATTCCGTCATCACGGACGTTTCTCTCTCCCTCTCTGAAATCAATAAAAATGTATTAAAAAATTAAAAAAGAAAAGAAAAAAGACCATAAAGGAACGCTGGACGTGAGCGCAGGTGCGCCGGGCCCTTGGGGACAAAACGAGGCATCTGAACCGAGCGAGGAACAGATTTCTCGGGCTCTGCAGGCGTGTGACTGCGTGCGGGGCAGCCACAGGGCACCCCACGGAGGCCCTCATGCTCCGTGCCAAGCGTGTAAACACACACAAGCGCCCGGGACGTGCGATCGGGCAGAGTTGGGGCCACGCCTTCCCCGAGGCCAGGAACGAGGAGGCCGTATATGCTCCGAGGTCAGGACGGGGCTCGGCACGCGCCTCCGATGAGAGGCAGGGTCACGGATGCCCGTGAATCGCCGCTGCTGCCGTCCCCCTCCCCGCCCCCGCCCGCCCCCCCAGCCGCGGGTCCCTGACCTGACGAGACGCGGCTTCACCAGCGCCTGCTCGGGCTGCTCCGGGCCCTCGACCTGCAGCGCGTCGGCCAGCAGCTGGGCGATGACCTCGCGGGCGGGCCCCTGCTCCTCCGCGCACACGGGCGCCTGCATCTCTTGCAGGAGGATCAGGTACTTGCTCTCCACCTGGCACAGCTTGGCCTCCAGGCTCGCGTACTGCGGGGAGAGGGGGGTCACCCACGCGCAAGGGACCAGGGACGCTGGGCCTGCGACGAGACGCTGAGGGACGCCCCGGGCGCCTGTCCCGTGAGCCGGGCCCGCCACGGGCTCCCTCCCTCCCGGGCGGCACGGAAGACGTCTGGATGCCGACCCAGTGTCGGTGCCGGACAGGGGCGGGCAGCGCGGGGAACCAGGCCACATGCCGTGGCGGACGCCACGCCTGGTGCCCGTTGGCACACGGGCCACGCGCGGCCTCCCCACGCGCCATCGACACCTTCGGAGGACAACGGCCCGGGATCGGCTCCCAACGGCCACCTTGTCAGGCAAATCAAATACACCCCCGGCCGGTGTGGCTCAGTGGATGGAGCATTGACCTGTGGACTGAAGGGTCTCAGGTTCGATTCCCGCTCAGGGCACAGGCCCAGGTTGTAGGCCCCATCCCCAGTGCGGGGCGTGCAGGAGGCAGCTGATCCATGATTCTCCCTCATCATGGATGTTTCTCTCTCTCTCCCTCTCCCTTCCTCTCTGAGATCAATAAAAATATATTTAAAAATATATATATACGCCCCGGAAAGCACATAGGAGGTCGGGAAGCTGCTCTGGGGGTGGGTGGGTCAGGAGGCAGACGCGTGATGAGCAGGCGTGGCCGCGCGGCTGCTGCCCTCCTCTGGGCTGGAGCTACCGTGTGGGGGACGCACTGCAGAGCCCACGGCAGCCGCCACCATGGCTGACTCTCACACCAACCCCGTCAGGCTCAGGGGGCGGCATTCTGTTCCCCGGTTAGAGAAAATACAGATCACCCGGCTCAAGAGCATCCGTCAGAAAGGAAAATGAGCCCTGACCAGTGTGGCTCAGTGGTTAGAGCGTGGGCCCCAGCAGCGAGGGGTCGAGGACTCGATTCCCGGTCAAGGGCACGGACCTGGGTTGCAGTTCCTTCCCTGGCCCGGGTCAGGGCCTGTGTGGGAGGCAAGCAATCGACGTGTCTCTCTCATATCGATGCTTCTCTCTCTCTCTCTCCCTCCTCCCTTCTCCCCTCTCCCTGAACTACCAGGAAGTGAGTCGGAGATGCTAAAAAAAAATACCCCTTCCACTCTCTCTACAAGAAAGCAACAGGAAAAACATCCTCAGTTAATTGGTCTGTAACCTCCACTGCACCTGCGGCTGGAGCCAGGTCTCAGGGTGCTGCTGCTGCCTCACCCCAACATGGCGACACGGCACGCGGCGTCCGCACTGTGTGGATCTCAACTACATTTTGGTGCCAGCGAGCACGTCCCTCCAGCCTGTGCCTGAACTGCTTTCCAAACCAGTCCATTTCTTTTAAAATACGTTTTTATTGATTTCAGAGAGGAAGGGAGCGGGAGAGAGAGAGAGAAACAGAGAGAGAGAGAGAGAGAGCAGGGGAAACATCCATGATGAGAGAGAATCATGGATCAGATGCCTCCTGCACGACCCACACTGGGGATGGAGCCCGCAACCCGGGCCTGTGCCCTGACCGGGAATCGAACCCGGGACCTTTCAGTCCGCAGGCTGACGCTCTATCCACTGAGCCACACCGGCCAGGGCCAAACGAGTCCATTTCCAAATGGCTTCCAAGCTGCACCTCCCACCAGGTGAGGGGTGCCCCCCTCCCGACCCCCAACCCACCTTGGCCATCAGGTCCCTCTCTCTCCTCTCCGCATTTCTCCGCAGCGCCGAGAGCTCCAAGATTTCCTTGTTGAGAAATTTGTTTTGGGTCTTGTACCCCTGCAGGTTATCCTGTTCGAAAAAGAAAACACACACACACACACACACACACACACACACACACAAAACCATCAATTCACATTGGTTGAATGCGGACTATTGTTCTACACTGAGTGGCCAGACTATGATGATCTCTGAACGCTAATAACCTGGCCACTCGTGTGTGTGTGTGTGTGTGTGTGTGTGTGTGTGTGTGTGTGTGTGTGTATTAGAGGCCCGGTGCATGAATTCGTGCATGGGTGGGGTCCGGCCAGCCTGGCCAGGGGGAGGGGACATGGGCGGTTGGCCGGCCTGCCTGCTGGTCGAACTCCTGGTCAAGGAGACAATGTGCATATTAGCCTTTTATGATGTAGGATATACACTGAGTGGCTAGATTATTATGCGTTCAGAGATCATCATCTGGCCACTCAGTGTATACCATGAATATATTTTTTTAAATGTTATTTTTTCAAAGTATATTTATATTGATGTCAGAGAAGAAAGGGGAGAGAAAGAGAGAGAAGCATCCATGAGGAGAGAGAATCACTGGTCGGCTGCCTCCTGCACGCCCCGCACTGGGGATCGAGTCCACAACCCGGGCATGTGTCCTGACCGGGAATCACCGTGACCTCCTGGTTCATGGGTTGACGCTCAGCCACGGAGCCACGCCGGCCCGGCTGTACCATTCATATTTTGCTGCCTCACCCAACAGCCCTGCCACGTTCGAGCGAGTCCTGAGGAACTGAAAGCTGACTACCAGGCACTTTCGGGTTAATCTCTGGGCTGCCCCTCCGCCCGGGCAGCGAAGGCAGGCAGGGCCCACGGCGGGCGCCGAGGAAGGAGACGGGGAAGGAATTTACGTCACGGCGGTGACTGTCCTGAACCGGCCACAGAGGGGGCCCCGTGCGCCTCCGTGGGTGACCTGGGAGGGTGATGCCCTCAGAGTGTATGAACAAGGCCCCTCGGCCGGAAGCCGGGAGGGGAGGGAGCCGAAAGGGCTGGAGCAATGGCATCCTCGCCGAGGCCAGGAGCCCTCGAGGGACGTCGACGCACAGAGACCAAGGGGCTCGGGGATCCCTCACCTTCAGCCTGTCCAGCTCCTGCTGGTCCCTGCTGGCGGTGGGGGAGCCGGGCGCCGGGGCGGGGGAGGCGGCGCGGCCCTCGCCCTCGCTGAGCTGCCGCGACAGCTTGATGATGACCTCGTCCTTGGCGCGGATGGTCTCCATGAGCATGCCCAGCTGCTCGCTCAGCTCGCCCACCTTGGCCTTCAGCGTGCGCACCTCCTGCTGCAGGCTCTCCTTCTCCAGGCCCAGCCGGTCCAGCTGGCGGGCCAGGCCCAGGATCTGGTCGTCCTTCTGGTGCAGCAGCGCCAGCGTGTCCTGGGCGGCCCCGTCGCACAGCCGGCTGCTGGCGAAGTACTTGTCGTACTGCGAGGAGCGCACCGTCTGCTGCAGCAGCCGCACCAGCTCCTGCAGCCACGGGGGGGGGGGGGGGGGGGGGGGGGGACAGGGCCGGGGAAGGGGGACGGGAGAGGGGAGAGCAGACGCGTGACACGTCCACGCGGAGCCACGCGGGAAGGTGAGGAAACGCGGAAACCTGACTCGGAACGTTTTTTTTTTATCCTCACCCGAGAAAAATGATCGCCTGAGGATAATTTTACATTGATTTTTATTTTTTACTAGAGGCCCGGTGCACAAAATTCGTGCACAGGAGGGGGTTGTCCCTCAGTCCAGCCTGCACCCTCTTGTAATCCGGGACCCCTCAGGGGATGTCCGACTGCCAGTTTAGGCCCGATCCCTGCCTAATCAGCCCTAACCACTCTGCCTGCCTGCCTGATCGCCTCTAACCACTCTGCCTGCCTGCCTGATCAGCCCTAACCACTCTGCCTGCCTGCCTGATCACCCCTAACCACTCTGCCTGCCTGCCTAATCAGCCCTAACCACTCTGCCTGCCTGCCTGATCGCCTCTAACCACTCTGCCTGCCTGCCTGATCAGCCCTAACCACTCTGCCTGCCTGATCACCCCTAACCACTCTGCCTACCTGCCTGATCGCCCCTAACCACTCTGCCTGCCTGCCTGATCACCCCTAACCACTCTGCCTACCTGCCTGACCACCCCTAAACACTCTGCCTGCCTGCCTGATCAGCCCTAACCACTCTGCCTACCTGCCTGATCGCCCCTAAACACTCTGCCTACCTGCCTGATCAGCCCTAACCACTCTGCCTGCCTGCCTGATCAGCCCTAACCACTCTGCCTGCCTGCCTGCCTGATCAGCCCTAACCACTCTGCCTGCCTGCCTGATAACCCCTAACCACTCTGCCTACCTGCCTGACCACCCCTAAACACTCTGCCTGCCTGCCTGATCACCCCTAACCACTCTGCCTGCCTGCCTGACCACCCCTAAACACTCTGCCTGCCTGCCTGATCAACCCTAACCACTCTGCCTGCATGATCACCCCTAAACACTCTGCCTACCTGCTTGATCGCCCCTAACCACTCTGCCTGCCTGCCTGATCACCCCTAACCACTCTGCCTGCCTGACTGATCACCCCTAAACACTCTGCCTGACTGATCACCCCTAACCACTCTGCCTGCCTGCCTGATCGCCCCTAACCACTCTGCCTGCCTGCCTGATCGCCCCTAACCACTCTGCCTGACTGATCACCCCTAACCACTCTGCCTGCCTGCCTGATCACCCCTAACCACTTTGCCTGCCTGCCTGATCACCCCTAAACACTCTGCCTGACTGATCACCCCTAACCACTTTGCCTGCCTGCCTGATCACCCCTAAACACTCTGCCTGCCTGCCTGATCACCCCTAACTGTTCACCTGCCTGCCTGATCACTCCTAAACACTCTGCCTGCCTGCCTGATCACCCCTAACTGTTCGCCTGCCTGCCTGATCACCCCTAAACACTCTGCCTGCCTGCCTGATCACCCCTAACTGTTCGCCTGCCTGCCCAATCACCCCTAAACACTCTGCCTGCCTGCCTGCCTGCCTGATAACCCCTAACTGTTCGCCTGCCTGCCTGATCACTCCTAAACACTCTGCCTGCCTGCCTGATCACCCCTAAACACTCTGCCTGCCTGCCTGATCACCCCTAACTGTTCGCCTGCCTGCCTGATCACTCCTAAACACTCTGCCTGCCTGCCTGATCACCCCTAAACACTCTGCCTGCCTGATTGCCCCTACCCACACTGCCTGCGTGACTGATCGCCTCTAACCCCTCTGCCTACCTGCCTGATCACCCCTAACCACTCTGCCTACCTGCCTGATCACCCCTAACCACTCTGCCTACCTGCCTGATCGCCCCTAACCACTCTGCCTGCCTGCCTGATCGCCTCTAACCACTTTGCCTGCCTGCCTGATCACCCCTAAACACTCTGCCTGACTGATCACCCCTAACCACTCTGCCTGCCTGCCTGATCACTCCTAAACACTCTGCCTGCCTGCCTGATCACCCCTAACTGTTCGCCTGCCTGCCCGATCACCCCTAAACACTCTGCCTGCCTGCCTGCCTGCCTGATAACCCCTAACTGTTCGCCTGCCTGCCTGATCACTCCTAAACACTCTGCCTGCCTGCCTGATCACCCCTAAACACTCTGCCTGCCTGCCTGATCACCCCTAACTGTTCGCCTGCCTGCCCGATCACCCCTAAACACTGCCTGCCTGCCTGCCTGCCTGCCTGATAACCCCTAACTGTTCGCCTGCCTGCCTGATCACTCCTAAACACTCTGCCTGCCTGCCTGATCACCCCTAAACACTCTGCCTGCCTGCCTGATCACCCCTAACTGTTCGCCTGCCTGCCTGATCACTCCTAAACACTCTGCCTGCCTGCCTGATCACCCCTAACTGTTCGCCTGCCTGCCTGATCACCCCTAAACACTCTGCCTGCCTGCCTGATCACCCCTAACTGTTCGCCTGCCTGCCTGATCACTCCTAAACACTCTGCCTGCCTGCCTGATCACCCCTAACTGTTCGCCTGCCTGCCTGATCACCCCTAAACACTCTGCCTGCCTGACTGATCGCCTCTAACCCCTCTGCCTACCTGCCTGATCACCCCTGTTTGCTTGCCTGCCTGATCACCTCTAACCCCTCTGCCTGCCTGCCTGATTGCCCATAGCCACCGCATCTTTGTCAGGAAGGACATCTGGAATGACGTCCGGAAGGTCATTTGGCTGTCCGGTCTAATTAATCATATTGTGCTTTTATTATAGATTTTATTTTTTTAGTGCCTCCCGGTAAAAGCAGGAAGATCTACTGAACAAATTCAAAACGAGCTGTAAGCACTTGCACTGATTTTGAGAGAGAGGAGAAGAGAGAGGGAGACAGAGGGACACATCGATGGGTGGCTACCAGGGTCCAGGCCGGGGAGGAGCCTGCCACCGAGGTCCGTGCCCTTGACGGAATCAAACCTGGGACCCTTCGGTCAGCAGGCTGACGCTCTACCCACTGAGCCACACCGGCCAGGGCCCTGGAAACAATTTAACACCAAACTTCCTCTCGAAGGATCTCAAAAATAAAGAGGAGATAAAACCGCCTCCATGAAGACAATGACAGGAAACAGGAAGCCACGGCACACACGCCGTGACCAGCGGCGGTTCCGGTGCGCAGGCCCGGGCCGTGTGAAAGCCGTGAGCCTGACGCTGAGTCACACCGGCCGGCTGGGCCATCAGGGTCATTATGGGCCGTATCAGCCAAGAAGAAAGTGCTGCTGAATAGGACGCGGGAAGTCCTTTTTAAAAATATATATGCATATTATTCTTTTATTGATGTCAGAGAGGAAGAAAGGAGAGACAGAAACATCCATGATGATCACCCTAACCCACTGGTCGGCAGACTGCGGCTCGCGAGCCACACGCGGCTCTTTGGCCCCTTGAGTTTTTAGCAAAGGCCAGCTTAGGAGTACCCTCATTAAGTTAATAACAATGTACCTACCATATAGTTTAAGTTTAAAAAATTGGGGTCTCAAAAGAAATCTCAATCGTTGTCCTGTTGATATTTGGCTCTGTGGGCTAATGAGTTTGCCGACCACTGCCCTGACCGGTGTGGCTCAGTGGACAGAGCGTCGGCCTGCGGACTGAAGGGTCCCGGGTTCGAATCCGGTCAAGGGCATGCACCTTGGTTGTGGGCACATCCCCAGTGGGGGGTGTGCAGGAGGCAGCTGATGGATGTATCTCTCTCATCGATGTTTCTGACTCTCTCTCCCTCCCACTTCATCTCTATAAAAAATATATATATATATAAATTTTTTTTTTTTTTAAAGAAAAAGAAAAAAGAAGCATCCATGATGAGAGAATCATGGATCGGCTGCCTCCTGCACGCCCCACACTGGGGATCGAGCCCGCCACCCGGGCATGTGCCCTGACCGGGAATCGAACCCTGACCTCCTGGTTCATAGGTCGACCACTGAGCCACACCAGCCGGGCAGGACTGGCAAAGTCTTTTAACTGCTCAGGACTCTGGGCTGAAGCTGGGAGAGAGCAGATGTCGGGGGAGTGAGTGAGGGGCAGGCACCCCCTCACGAGCCCCCGGGGTTTGCACTCAGCCTGGAAACTCACGCGTGTCTGAACCGGGCCGGGCCCAGGGCTGGGCCTCGGGCCGCGGCCCCGGCAGCACCGACCGCGAAGGCCCGGCCCGCGACGTGGCCCGAGAGCCGGGAGGAGGAGGAGGCGCGTTACCTTCTGGCTGGACAGGTCCTTGCGCAGGCGCTCCAGCTCCTCCTGCTGGCTTTGCAGCTGCCGCTGCGCCTCCGGGTCCGAGGCCCTGCTGGCGCCCCCCGCGCCCGGGGCCCCCGGCGTCCCCTCGGGGGCCGGGTCCCCGCTGCTGTGGCGGCTCTTGTACGACCCGATCATGTCCTTCAGGGGGCGCTTGCCTTTGTAGGGGACACGGCCCAGATCGAAGAGGAACCCCGAGCCGGCGCCTCCTGTGCGGACACAGAACTGGTGTGGAGACGCCGGGAAGCCCCGGCCTCTGGCTGTCACTCACCCTCCGAGGAGTCCGCCCTGCCCCCCGCCAGCTGCTCTGTCCGTCCCCGGTTGCGCTGAGTCCGGCCGGACACTTCCTGACAAGGCCGCACGCACCACGTGGCCACGCGGAGGGTTGCACTCTGGCTGGATTGCTCAACCTCGGCCTTGTCAGGCCCCAACGGGGTGCATGACAAAGCGGCTTGGGAAAACCCAAGCTGAGTTTCCTAAATCTCTTTTCAAAAGCTCAGTGCCTCCTTCTGTGGTCATGTAACTGTTTCCCATCTCGGGCACGTTGAGACCAACGAGAACAGAGACACAGGCCCGGGGAGGACGGGGGCAGGGGAGGGGGTGTCTCCAGGGCCCACGGCACCCTGGGAACACGGGGTCCCCTCCCCGAGGGCACCCCATGAAGCCCGACAGCAGGTTCCCAGGGCAGGACTCAGCCGTCCTAGGGACCCTTTGCTAACTTGCCCTTAGTCAAAAAGATACAAAAAAACTCCAAATGTATGTAAATGTTGTAAACACACGTCTTATTTTTTTATTTTAAACTAGAGGCCCAGTGCACGAAATACGTGCACTTGCGGGGGGTCCCTTAGCCCGGCCTGCGCCCTCTCGCAGTCCGGGAGCCCTTGGGGGATGTCCAACTGACAGCTTAGGCCCGCCCGCCTAAGCCGGCCGTCAGACACCCTTAGCACTGCGCTTACCAGCCGTGAGCCCGGCTTCTGGCTGAGCGGCGCTCCCCCTGTGGGAGCGCACTGACCACCAAGGGGCAGCTCCTGCGTTGACCACCTGCCCCTTGGTGGTCAGTGTGCGTCATAGTGACCAGTCATTCAGCTGTTAGGTCGATTTGCATATTAGCCTTTTATTATATAGGATATATTTTTATTGATGTCAGGGAGGAAGGGAGAGGAAGAGAGAGAGAGAAACATCCATGAGGAGAGAGAATCATGGATTGGCTGCCTCCTGCACGCCCCCCCACTGGGGATCAAGTCTGTAACCCGGGCACGTGCCCTGACCAGGAATTGAACCCAGGACCCTTCCATCCACAGGCCGATGCTCTATCCACTGAAGGGTACAGAGGGACCCAAATACACATTAGTGTAGACGGATTCAAATATGCATTTGAAACGTAAAGGGAGACACACGGAGTCAGCGCTATACAGATTTCATTCACATGAAGTCAGAGCACAGGCAAGACGAACCCGTGCTGTGTGCGTGGGGTGGGGGGTGGGGCCTGTGGCCTCCTCGATCGAAAGGCCGAGGGAGGCAGACATCGAAGGAACAATGGGGAAATGAGATAATGTCCAAGTTACTATAACTGTCCTCAGGTACAGCAATGAAGCTGTAAGTAACATGTTCTTTAGGAGCCTGGCCGACGTGGCTCAGTGGCTGAGCGTCAACCTAGGAACCAGGAGGTCACGGTTCGATTCCCGGGCAGGGCACATGCCCGGGTTGTGGGCTCCATCCCCAGTGGGGGGTGTGCAGGGGGCAGCCAATCCATGATTCTCTCTTATCATGGATGTTTCTATCTAACTCTCCCTCTCCTTTCCTCTCTGAAATCAACAAATTTTTTTTTAATTAAAATAAAATGCCCTGGTTAGTGTGGCTCAGTGGATAGAGCGTCAGCCTATGGACTGAAGGGTCCCAGGTTCGACTCCGGTCAAGGGCATGTACTTTGGTTGCGGGCACATCCCCAGTGGGGGGTGTGCAGGAGGCAGCTGATCGATGTTTCTCTCTCATGGATGTTTTTAACTCTCTATCCCTCTCCCTCTCTGTAAAAAATCAATAAAAAATATATTAAAAAAAATAAAAATTAAAAAAAATGAAGCTCTAACCCTAGCCTTAACCCTAACCCTAACCCTAACCGAAAAGAAGAAAAAATAAATAAATAAAGATAAATAAAAAAAAACAAAATAAAATAAAAAAGTTGCCCTGGCTGGTGTGGCTCAGTGGATAGGTGGACTGAAGTGTCCCGGGTTCGATTCTGGTCAAGGGCACATGCCCGGGTTGTGGGTTCGATCCCCAGTGTGGGGCGTGCAGGAGGCAGCTCTGGTCCATGATTCTCTCTCATCATGGATGTTTCTCTCTCTCTCCCCCTCTCCCTTCCCCTCTGAAATCAATAAAAATATTTTTTAAAAAAATAAACAGGAAATGAAGAGAATGCAGACTCCCTGCTGGGCAGGCTCCCCGCACCCTGTGGCCGGCAGGCGGCGGCGGGGAGCGAGGGACCGCGGAGCCCGTCCGTACCTCTGTTCCCCTCCGGCGCCTGCCTCCGCCTCTCCTCCAGCGTCGCCGACTCCTCCAGGTCCTTGGGGCTGGGGTCCAGGAGCTCCCACTCCTCGTGCGTGTAGAACACGCTCTTCCGGCCGTCGTGGCCCCTTCCCGGGCGGAAGGAAGACATCGAGTTTCTATGGGGGGAAACGCAATGTGTGTTGTTTCCTTTAAATATTTGCTTTCATTTTTTTTAAAAATATATTTTTATGATTTTTTTACAGAAAAGAACGAGAGGGATAGAGAGTTAGAAACATCGATGAGAGAGAAACATCCATCAGCTGCCTCCTGCACACCTCCTACTGGGGATGTGCCCGCAACCAAGGTACATGCCCTTGACCGGAATCAAACCCGGGATCCTTCAGTCCGCAGGCCAACGCTCTATCCATTGAGCCACACCGGTCAGGGCCGAAATGTGTTGTTTAAAGAAAAGACACCTTACGACAGAACGTCACCTCACACGCCTGGGGCTGGAAGGTCTGACGGACCAGACGCTGGGAGAGCAGTCGGTGCTGTTACCATGGAGAACCACCAGCCACAGGCAGGTGAGGCCAAGGCGTCTCCCCGAAGACCCAGCCTCTCCCCGGCGCCTCCTCCCACGTGTGCACAAGCAGCACGAGCAAGAACAATCATTACGGCCCTATCCACGTTAGCAAAAAAGTATAACCTGGCCTGGCCGGCGTGGCTCAGCAGTTGAGCATCGACCTAGGAACCAGGAGGTCAGTGTTCGATTCCCGGTCGGGGCACATGCCCAGGTTGCGGGCTCCATCCCCAGTGTGGGGCGTGCAGGAAGCAGTCAATCCATGATTCTCTCTCATTATGGATGTTTCTCTCTCTCTATCTCTCTCTCCCCCGCTTCCTTCCTCTCTTTTTTAAGTCAATTAAAAAAAAGAAAAAAAGCCCTAACCAGTGTGCCTCAGTGGATAGAGCGTCGGCCTGCGGACTGAAGGGTCCCGGGTTCGATTCTAGTCAAGGGCACGTACCTTGGTTGCGGGCACATTCCCAGGTGGGGGTGTGCAGGAGGCAGCTGATCGATGTTTCTCTCTCATCGATGTTTCTAGCTCTCTCTCCCTCTCCTTTCCTCTCTGTAAAAAATCAATAAAATATATTTTAAAGAAACCAGCACCCTGAAAGGTAAAAACGCACGATACAGGTCATCCAGGAGAAAAATGACCTGGCTGGCGTGCAAAGAAGTACGGAAATCCTATCCCTCAGGAGGAGAAAGAACAGTAGCTAGAACCAGACCCAGGAATGACAGGGGACAACATTCCAACGTGAAATCACCACGTGTTGTTACATGTCATCGCTTTCGGGGTCCTGGGCGAACGCCCCCCCGCCCCTGCCCCCGGGACTCACCTGAGCTCGGCGCCCCACTGCTTCAGAGAGAAGTTGATGGAGTTGGGGGGCCCCGGGGCTGGCTGGCTCGCGGCCTGCTCTCCCACCAGCTCTCCGGGGGCCGCGTCCACAGCGAGGACGTTCCGGGCTTTTTCGGCGGAAGCGTTGGGGTGTGGGTACAGGAAGTCTGGGAGAGAGGCAGACAGAGGGTGGTGACTCAGAGCTGCCCCAGGGACCCTGACCCCCCCTACCCCCCTGAAACACGGACCGATGTTCTCCGCAGACACCTGTACTGTACACAGGGCGCGAGGCTTTAACGGAGACGGCGCAAAACCATCCGGGGTGGCTTCCGTGTTCTGCAACCGTTTTGACCTAAAGTACATCAACAAGTCCTGGCCCATGTGGCTCAGTGGGTAGAGCGTTGGCCTGCAGACTGAAGGGTCCCAGGTTCGATTCCGGTCAAGGGCATGTACCTTGGTTGCAGTCACATCCCCAGTAGGGGGCGTGCAGGAGGCAGCTGATCAATGTTTCTCTTTCATCGATGTTTCTGACTCTCTATCCCTCTCCCTTCCTCTCTGTAAAAATCAATAAAATATATTTAAAAAAAATAAAAATAAAGTAGACCATCGAGCCCTGGCCCGTGTAGCTCAGTGGATAGAGTGTCGGCCTGCGGACTGAAGGGTCCCGGGTTCGATTCCGGTCAAGGGCATGTACCTTGGTTGCAGGGTCGATCCCCGGCCCCCGTCGGGGTGCGTGCAGGAGGCAACCAATCGATGTGTCCCTCTCAGATCGATGTTTCTCTCTGTCTGTCATTCCCCCTCCCTTCCACTCTCCATAAAAATCAATGGAAAAATATCTTCGGGCCCAGCCGGGCGTGGCTCAGGGGTTGAGCATTGACCTAGGAACCAGGAGGTCACGGTTCGATTCCCGGTCAGGGCACATGTCCGGGTTGCGGGCTCGATCCCCAGTGTGGGGCGTGCAGGATTCTCTTTCATCATGGATGTTTCTCTCTCTCCCTCTCCCTTCCTCTCTGAAATCAATAAAAATGTATTTTTTAAAAAATGGCAAGCTAGTCACAAGGTTACATCGAGTCCCTGGCGTTGGACGCCCCTCCAAGCCGCGGCTCCAGGAGATGCCGCAGGGCCTGCTTGAGAGAGAGGAGGGAGGGTGCCAGCCTCCTCGTCCACCACAGTGCTTCCTTTTATTTCTTATTTTTAGCTAGAGGCCCAGTGCACGAAATTCGTGCATGGGGTGTGTGTGTGTGTGTGTCCCTAAGCCCAGCCTGCAGCCTCTCCAATCTGGGACCCCTTGAGGGATGTCTGACTGTCCATTTAGGCCCAATCCCACCGGGCAGTTGGACATCCCTCTCACAATCCAGGATTGCTGGCTCCCAACCGCTCGCCTGCCTGCCTGCCTGCCAGCCTGATCAGCCCATAACCACTCCCCTGCCAGCCTGATCACTCCCTAACAACTCCCCTGCCAGCCCAATTGCCCCCAACTGCCCTCCCCTTCAGGCCTGGTCACCCCCACTGCCCTCCCCTGCAGGCATGGTCCCCCCCAACTGCCCTCCCCTGTCGGCCTGGTTGCCCACAACTGCCCTCCCCTGCCGGCCATCTTGTGTATTGGAGTGATGGTCAATTTGCATATTACCTCTTTATTATATAGGATATAGATTTTTATTGATTTCAGAGAGGAAGGGAGAGGGAGAGAGAGAGAGACATTAATGATGAGAATCACTGATCGGCTGCCTCCTGCACACCCCCTACTGGGGATGGAGCCGCAACCCAGGCATGTGCCCTGGCCAGAACTGAACCCTGACCTCCTGGTTCCTAGGTCAATGCTTAACCACTGAGCCATGCGGGCTGAGCCATTGGTTGACTTTTTTTAAATATATTTTTATTGATTTCAGAGAGGATGGGAGAGAGAGAGCAAGAGAGAAACACCAATGATGAGAGAAAACCATGGATCGGCTGCCTTCTGCACGCCCCCCCACTGGGGATCGAGCCTGCCACCCAGGCATGTGCCCTTGACTGGAATCGAACCCAGGACCCTTCAGTCCGCAGGCCGATGCTCTATCCACTGAGTCACACCAGCCAGGGCTCCACTGATTTTTAGGGAGAGTGGAAGGGAGAGGGAGAGACAGAAACACATTGAATGGTGGCCTCCTGCATGCGCCCTGACCAGGGCCCGGGTGGGGGAGAAGCCTGCCACCAAGGTACATGCCCTTGACCGAAATCGAACCCGGGACCCTTCAGTCCACAGGCTGACGCTCTACCCACTGAGCAACACTGGCCTGGCCTTTGGTTGGCTCTTGATTAGATGGAGCCCTGAACCCTGGTGGTGGGGACGACGGTCCAATCAGCTGAGCTCCGGGCTGGGGCAGAGCACGCCCCTCTAAGCGGAGCCAGGAAACTGCCGTGAGGACCTGGGGGGCCGCGTGCAGCCCCCCCTTCCTGTGTGGGCTGGCCGCGGGCTCCGAGGGTGAAGACAAAACCCCAAGGTTACGAGGAAACCCCGCGCCTTGCTGCAACGGGCCCACGCCGGAAAGCTTCCTGGGGAAGTGGGGCTGGGGCTGGGGGCGGGGAGCAGAGCCGGGCGCGGAGGCCGGGAGGGCGGGGGCCAGACAGGCCCGTTCTCAATGCAACTGTTCGACGTGAAAAAGAAGCAGTTTCCCGGCTTTTGCAGTATTCTGATTTCTGCCTGGTTTTCGGTCTGTACGTGAGGTTTACGTAAGGGAAAGCGGAGCCGCCAGCATCCTGGGTCCCCGTGGGGACAGCAGTGGTCAGGGGACTGACTGCCTCAGGACACGGACGGACGGGCACGCAGAAGTCCCAGAATCCCGAGCCTTTATCTCCCAGCGCCCGCGGACAGAGGCTGTGCTTGAGGAGTTCGCTGTTACACCTACTCTGTTCCTTTTTTTTAATAAATATATTTTTACTAGTGGCCCGGTGCACGAAATTCATGCACGGGTGGGGGGGGGGGAGAGGAGTTCCCTCAGCCCAGCCCAGCCCTCTCCAATCTGGGACCACTTGGGGGATGTCTGACTGCCGGTTTAGGCCCTAAAGCGGCAGTCGGACATCCCTCTCTCAATCCTGGACCGCTGGCTCCTAATCGCTCACCTGCCTTCTGGCCTGATCACCCCTCACTGCCTCTGTGTGCTGGCCTGATCGCCCCTAACTGGCCCCCCTGCTGGCCAAGTCACCCCCAATTGCCCCCTCCCTACTGGCCTGGTTGCTCCTAACTGCGCCCCCCCCCCCTGTTGGCCTGGTCACCCCTTACTGTCCCCCCTGCCAGCCTGGTTGCCCCCAACTGCCCCCCTCTGCCAGCCTGGTCACCCCTAACTGCCCCCCACTGCAAGCCTGGTCACACCTCACTGCCTCCCCTGCTGACCTGGTTGCCCCCAACTGGCCCCCTTCCGGCCTGGTCGCCCCAGGCAGCCTGCTGTTCAGTCATTTGGTCGTCCCTCACTAACTCCCCTGCCGGCCTGATCTTAGGCAGCCATCTTGTGAGGGCGTGAGGGTTAATTTGCATATTACCTCTTTGCTATATAGGATTTTTATTGATTTCAGAGAGGGAGGGAGAGGGAGATAGAAACATCCATGAGGCGAGAGAATCATGGATCGCCTGCCTCCTACACGCCCCACACTGGGGATCGAGCCTGCAACCCAGGCCTGTGCCCTGGCTGGGAATCAAACCCTGACCTCCTGGTTCCTAGAAGGACGCTCAACCGCTGAGCCACGCCGGCCGGGCGCAGTTTCATTATTCGTTCTTCGCAGCGATCTAGACGTTGGTGGACTTCCAGTCGTGTGTACACACACACCTTCAGACACGCCGCTGCTCTGAGGATCAAGTCCCAAGTCCCAAACCCGGAGGTCAAGGCCCCTCAACCGCAGCCCGGCTGAGCCTCAGGCCCGGCACACCCCACTGCTCCCCATCGGGGCCGAGGGCCCCCGCCTCTCCTCCCCTGCACCTGGCTGGCTCCTGCTCCCCCTTCCGGTCTCAGCGTGGCTGCCCCTCCTCAGAGAGGCCCTGGCCACCCACGGCTGGGCTCACCCCCCGCCCGGGGCCTCTGTACCCCATAGGGCCCTCACATCACCTCAAGCCTTCTTCACGCCCGCCCACGGGAAACGCTGTGAGGGAGGGAGAAAGCCGCTCCCAGGGGCCTGTGCTGCTGAGCGGATGACAAACGTCAGAGGCACAAACGCTGAACTCCCACGTGACAGGCCCGGGCCACGCGAAGGGAACCACACGTGGGCTTCAATGTCTCCTCGGGCGCCCAGGCCACAGCCTTTCGGCTCAAAAGAAGGAAGGACCGGCCCGGCTGGTGTGGCTCAGTGGTGGAGCGTCGACCTATGAACCAGGAGGTCAGGGTTCCATCCCTGCTCAGGGCACAGGCCCGGGTTGTGGGCTCCAATCCCAGTGGGGGGCGTGCAGGAGGCAGGCGATCCATGATTCTCTCTCCTCATTGGTGTTTCTCTCTCTCTCCCTCTCCCTTCCTCTCTGAAATCAATAAAGTGATATATTTTTTATTTCTTACTTTTTAAGTATATTTTTATTATATATAATATATTTTTATTAATTTCAGAGAGAAAGGGATAGGGAGAGAGATAGAAACATCCACGAGAGAGAATCATGGATTGGCTGCTCCTGCACGCCCCACACTGGGGATCAAGCCCGCAACCCGGGCACGTGCCCTTGACCGGAATCGAACCCAGGACCCTTCAGTCCACAGGCAGAGGCTCTATCCACTGAGCCACACCAGCCAGGGCAAGAAATATATATTTTTTAAAAACACAAGTCTTCTTAGAAAACATGCCTGGGTCATGGGCGGGGGCCTTGGCGAAACCTCCCCCATGTCTACACACCTGTGTGAACTCTGACCCCTCTGCCCAATCCACATGACGCGCAGGCGTGAATTCTGTGCCTGCAGGGGGGCGGAGGGCCAGGCTGGCCCGGGAGCCGCACGGGGTCCCACCCGCACACGCCCCACCTGCCGACTCGGCTGTGTCCCCTGCAGCGTGCTGGGCCCTGACCTTGCCCGACCCCCCAAGGTCATTCCAGGCCTGCGTACAGCGCTGGGCGAGGCAGTGCCCGGGGAGCGTGGGGGGCCGCCCCTGCATCAGGGCTGGTCAGGCCCCGGACCTCCGCGCCCACGTTCCCCGCGAGGCTGGCGAGCGGGCCGGATGGCGGCCACGCGCCAGGAAGTGACTCACCTGGGGCGCCCCTGGCCACGAGGCCCTGGGAGCAGTCCCCGGGGGTGGGGGAGGTCCGGCCGTCCCACTTGACCATGTCCAGGCCGTTGCAGTACTCCCAGCGCTTCTGCTGCAGCTCCTGCAGCCAGTAGGTCATGAGCTGGCGGTTGGGGGCCTGGGGAGAGAGCGCACAGGGTTACGGCCGCCCCAAGGGCTCAGAGCCGCGTGTTTCGTGAGGACAGACGGCACGCCTGGCCCCCGCAAGGGAGGGCGGAGAAGGGAGGGCTGAGAACAGCGGGCCAAAGAAACGTCCATTTCAAGACCTACACCGGGGAATACGCTTTAGCAATTAAAACCACAGCAGCAGCCCGGCCGGCGTGACTCAGAGGCTGAGCATCGACCTAGGAACCAGGTCAGGGTTCGATTGCCGGTCAAGGGCACACGCCCGGGTGGCGGGCTCCATCCCCAGTGGGGGGCGTGCAGGAGGCAGCCGACCCATGATTCTCTCTCATCATGGATTTTTCTCTCTCTCTCTCCCTTCCTCTCTGAAATCAATAAAAATATATTAAAAAGGAAAGAAAGAAGCCGGTTCCAACAGGCTACATGCTGTATGATTCCATGTATGTGACATTTTAAAAATTATTTTTTAAAAATATTTTTATTGATTTCAGAGAGGAAGGGATGTGTGCATGTTGGCACACATATGCACATGCATGGACACACACATATGTAAGTGCACATGTATGTAGCTGTTATGTGCATGCTGTCAGTCGGGTGCATGCGTGTGCACATGTGTGCATGCACATGCATGTGTGCTCTGGTCCTCCACCAGCTCCCTTGCCGGCTCCCACCCCCGCCCCAGGGAGAGGACCACCAGCGGCCGTCCAGGCACCTGCCTCCCCACCCCGCCCGCACGGGCTCCTCGGAGTGTCTGTGCTCGGTAAAGCGGGCGCCCCTCACAGGGTCCGATCCCTCCATGGCCCCCCCAGCTCTCTCCTGAGACGCACGCCCCATGTAAAAACCTGCTTTTTACAAGGAAACCGCCTCCCTTCACCTCTCCACGCAGCCTGTCTCCGCAGGGAACTCCCAGCCCCCTGTCCGTCAGCCCCGCTACGTGCCTGGGGCAAAGACGCCCTTTCGGATCACGTGCGTCCCAGGTCCGACCCCTCATTCCTGCTACAGAAACCGGCCCCCACGGCGCCCACCCCTCGAGACCGCCCTGAGCGGGGCCCTTTCCCATAAAAACAACCCAGAAACCACCACAAGTCCCTGCCTTCCACCCCAGCCGCTGGGGGCGTGTGCTGGCCGCGGGGAGGCGGGAAGCCCTGTTCTCAGGAACCTGAACCCCAACACAGAGACGGGGGGGGGGGGGGGGGGAGGGGCAGGACTGAATGCAACAGGTGACAAAACCCACAAAAACCGGAGGCCTCTGCGCTTCCCGCTGGGCACCTTTTCTTAAAAATATGTTTTTATTGATTTTAGAGAGAGAGGAAGGGAGAGGGAGAGAGAAACATCAATGATGAGAGGCTTCTCTCTCTCTCCTTCCCCCTTCCTCTCTGAAATCTATAACAAGACATTTTAGCCCTAGCCGGTGTGGCTCAGTGGATAGAGCGTTAGCCCTGGGACTGAAGGGTCCCGGGTTCGATTCCGGTCAAGGGCATGGACCTTGGTTGCGGGCACATCCCCAGTGGGGGGTGTGCAGGAGGCAGCTGATTGGTGATTCTCTCTCATCGATGTTTGTAACTCTCTATCCCTCTCCCTTCCTCTCTGTAAAAAATCAATAAAATATATTTTAAAAAATCAATAAAGTGTCTTAAAAAACATGTATATATATTTAAAGGGCTTACTTTTTCCTTTAAAAATAAAATAAAAAGCATGTCCCGGGGGGAGAGCCCCAGGGCTGGGTGGGCACAGCTGCCCTATCAGAACTCTGCGCACGCAGGGCCCACCCACAGGACAGAGCCAGGCCACCCGCGGCGGCTGCGGAGGAATCCGCCCCGACAGCTGGCTGACCCCACGGGGCCCAGCTGCTCCCACAGGCCTTTGTCCACACCCAGGAGCCCCCCCCCCCCCCGCAGACAGGCCCGGCCACCTGTCTCCCGTGGACCTCCAGGCACTTCCTTCCCTCCACGCCCAGCTCTCTCCTTGGAAAAGTCCCAGGATTCAGTCCTCTGAGCCCGGCCCGTGTTGCTCAGTGGTTGGAGCTTCGACCCATGACCCAGGAGGTCAGGGTTCGATTCCCGGTCAGGGCACATGATGAGAGAGAATCACGGATCGGCTGCCTCCTGCACGCCCCACACTGGGGATTGAGCCCGCCACCCGGGCATGTGCCCTGACCGGGAATCGAACCCTGACCGCCTGGTTTGTAGATTGACGCTCAACCACGGAGCCACGCCAGCCAGGTGGTAAACCCTCTTCTCACCCCTGGCCACCAAGTCCTGTGTGTCCCGTGCTTAGAACCCTCGGGGGCTCACGGGGCCAGGCCATCATGCGTGGAGCTCTGGCCCACACTGCCCCACACCCGTGGGACCAGAGCCTGGCCCTCACCCAGCAGCACACAGAACCGGCCTCCTTGACCCCTGCTCCTACGGCACTCACACCCACCTGCAAACTCCTATTCGATCCTCAAAACCCCGTTCAAAAATCCCATCTGAGCCATGGCCGGTGTGGCTCAGCGGATAGAGCGTCGGCCTGCAGACTGACGGGTCCCGGGTTCAACTGCGGCCAAGGGCACATGCCCGGGTTGTGGGTTCGATCCTCAGTGTGGGGCGTGCAGGAGGCAGCTGGTCCATGATTCTCTCCCATCATTGATGTTTCTTTCTTTTTCTTTTTTTTAAAATATATTTTATTGATTTTTTTACAGAGCAGAAGGGAGAGGGCTAGAGAGTTAGAAACATCGATCAGCTGCCTCCTGCACACCCCGCACTGGGAATGTGCCCGAAACGAAGGTACATGCCCTTGACTGGAATCGAACCCGGGACCCTTCAGTCCGCAGGCCGACGCTCTATCCACTGAGCCACACCGGTTAGGGCTCATCATTGATGTCTCTCTCTCTCTCTCTCTGCCCCTCTCCCTTCCTCTCTGAAACCAATAAAAATATATATTAAAAAAAATCACCTTCATTTTAAAAAAAGAGAAGAAAAATAATCCCATCTGAGTGTTCAAAGAGGCCGCCTGGCGTCCCTCACGGAGCAGATCCATCACCCCTGCACATACATGTGATGACACAGCTGCTCAGCCACCACTTAGCATGTGATCTCCGGGCTTCTCCCCAGAGGGTCAGGGAACGGGTCAGGGCTCCCATGTTTATAAGCCCGACCGCCAGGAAGGAGGCCACGTCCCAGCGGGGAGGGGGGGGGAGTCTGACCCCCGGGGGAAGCAGGCGACCCCCACCCGCCGCTCGGGATGGAGGGAGGCCCCCCTGGACTTCCGAGCCGGGTCGAAGGCCATTCTCCCGTAAGCCGCGGCGAGCAGCACAGGAATATAGGAAGCCGCCTGATAATCCAGGACGAGACTCAGATAAAAAAAGCAGACCGGCCCTGACCGGTGTGGCTCAGTGGATAGAGCATCGGCCTGCGGACTGAAGGGTCCCAGGTTCGATTCCGGTCAAGGGCATGTACCTTGGTTGTGGGCACATCCCCAGTGGGGGGTGTGCAGGAGGCAGCTGATTGATGTTTCTAACTCCCTCTCCCTTCCTCTCTGTAAAAAATCAATAAAATATATTTAAAATAAAAAAGCAGACGGCCACACCAAACTGAAAGCAGCCCTCGGCTCCGGATTCTCTTCGGAGCGTTTCCACGTCATCACGAGCCTCGAGACACCCTCCAGGGATCAGGCCCAGATCCAACGGGAAAACAAAACAAAACTGACTTTCCCCGGATGGTTTTGAAACCCTGAGTGGCAGCCCGGCGCCCGAGGCCGAGACGGGAAAGAGGGAAAGAACGCGGCAGCACAGGCCTCCATTCCCCCAGCGGAGGCCATCCGTTCTATCTTCTTATTTTTCTAATAATATATTTTATAGATTTTTTACAGAGAGGAGGGGAGAGGGAGAGAGAGTTAGAAACATCGATGAGAGAGAAACATCCATCAGCTGCCTCCTGCACACCTCCCACTGGGGATGTGCCCGCAACCAAGGTCCATGCCCTTGACCGGAATCGAACCTGGGACCCTTCAGTCCGAAGGCCAACGCTCTATCCACTGAGCCACACCGGCCAGGGCCGTTCTATCTTTTTAAACCGCAGTCTTAACAGCAGCACACAAACAGATCTCATTAAAATAATCACATGAATTCCAATCTAAATCCCGTCTGGCCAGCATCCCTTTAGTGGCCGACCTTCCACCTATATACCAAGAGGTTGAAGTTCTATTCTGTGGGGGGAGGGAAGGGGAGGAGGAGAAACTCGATCCCCAGTGTGGGGTGTGCTGTGATTCTCTCTCATCGTTGATGTTTCTATCCTCTCTCTCTTCCCCTTCCTCTCTGAAATCAATAAAAATAGATTAAAAATAAAATAAATCCTTTCAAAGACTGAGCAAGACCCTACTACACCTCAACATTCAAATTCTGAACAATTTGAATCAGAGAGGAAGGGAGAGGGAGAGAGAGAGAAACATCCATGATGAGAGAGAATCGTGGATCAGCTGCCTCCTGCACGCCCCACACTGGGGATGGAGCCCACAACCCGGGCATGTGCCCTGACCCGGAATCGAACCCTGACCCCCTGGTTCCTAGGTAGACTAGTCACTCAATCACTGAGCCACGCCGGCTGGGCAGTCAGCATTCTCTTTTAAAAAGCAAATATCTTGCCCTGGCTGGTGTGGCTCAGTGGATAGAGCGTCGGCCTGAGGACTGAAGGGTCCCGGGTTCGATTCCGGTCAAGGGCATGCACCTTGGTTGCGGGCACATCCCCAGGTGGGGGTGTGCAGGAGGCAGCTGATGGATGTTTCTCTCTCATCGGTGTTTCTGACTCTCTATCCCTCTCCCTTCCTCTCGGTCAAAGATCAATAAAATATATTTTAAAAAAACAACAAAAAGCTAACACCTGGATGGAAAAGCCTTTTCTCGGCCCCATGGCCAGCTCACACCTCCTTTAGTGTTAAGGATGCAACGAGGTTAGCAGCTCGGGGTAAGGACGGGAGGAGGGAGCCCGCCCCCCCACAGGTCAAACGCAGCCACGTTCCGGGGTAGGGGCTGGTGAGGGCCCGGCCTCCCTGGAGCCACCCAGGCGCAGCCTCCACCCAGACACACGAGGTCAAGGACAAGGTCACCCCCCGTAGCTAAGGGGAACTGACCACAGGCTGTTTCAGAAGAAGGGGAGCCACGTGGCCGCCGATGACCACAGGCCGATCGCACAGTGAGAGTCGGGGCGGTGAGCTCAGGGTCAGCAACGCCCCGCACCCACAGCCAGCCAGCAGCGCCTGCACGCCCCCACACGGGCTCCACACCCCACTCACCCGGCTCCGCCCGCGGTTTCTTTTTAAATACAGAGTGGCCAGATGATGATGATCTCTGAACTGCCCACTCAGTGTATATCCTATAGAATAAAAGGCTAATATGCACATTGTCCCCTCAACCAGGAGTTTGACCAGCAGGCAGGCCGGCCAACCGCCCATGTCCCCTCCCCCTGGCCAGGCTGGCCGGGCCCCACCCATGCGCGAATTCATGCACCGGGCCTCTAATATATATATATACACACTGAGTGGCCAGGTTATTAAGCGTTCAGAGATCATCATCATCTGGCCACTCAGTGTATTTTATTGATTTCAGAGAGGAAGGGAGAGGGAGAGAGAGAGAGAGAAACATCCATGATGAGAGAGAATCATTGATCGGCTGCTTCCTGCACACCCCACACTGGGGATCGAGCCCACAACCCAGGCATGTGCCCTTGGCTGAAATTGAAGCCGGGACCCCTCAGTCCGTAGGCCGAGGCTCTATCCACTGAGCCAAACCAGCCAGGGCTCAGTGTTTTTTTAACTTAAAACTAGGACACATGGATGCCGGTCTTAAAAATGAATTATTAGCCTGGCCAGCGTGGCTCCGTGGTTGAGCGGCGACCTAGGAACCAGAAGGTCACGGTTCGATTCCCGGTCAGGGGCACAGGCCCAGGTTGCAGGCTTGATCCCCAGTGGGGGGCGTGCAGGAGGCAGCCGATCCGTGATTCTCTCTCTCATCCTTGATATTTCTCTTTCTCTCTGAAATCAATAAAAATGTATTTTTTTAAACATGAGCCTGCTCTATTGGGTTAAACTTTTCATTCACTCACCCCTCATGCCTTGGCAGGGCCAGACCAAACGGTTTCGAGGGCCTTGTGCGCCCTGGGGGGACGTACCCCCCCCCCCCCCAGCTTCGAGAGGATGCCAAAGCCTGGGAGCGCCTCCCTCCGGGCAGTCATCGCACACACAGGCCCCTCCAGGCGGCCAGGCCCTCAGAAATTCTTCCACAAAAGCCCGGCTCCCTCCCGGCCCTGGGCCGCATCCCATCAGGGTCCCCCTCCCCTCCATTTACGATGGAGAGAGGCCGACCTCCCTCAGTCACAACCTGGCAGACACCCGAGAGGGACCCCCAACGCCCAGAACGGCAGACAAATCTGGTTTCTCGCCACGTTTTTTGTTTTTTCTCAAAGCTCTTGTAATTCTTTGACTGTATCAAGTGATCATCTAGTCTTTTTAAAAGTCTTAACGCTGCAGTTTCTTTCTCTAAAGAAATATATTTTAACTAGAGGCCCGATGCATGAAATCCGTGCAAGAGTAGGCCTTCCCCCAGCTGCCGGCACTGGCTTCCCTCTGGCACCCGGGACTTGGGCTTCCCTCGCAGCCCTGGCTTCGTCCGGAAGGACATCCGGAAGGACGTCCGGTCTAATTAGCATACTATGCTTTTGTTATCATAGATTGATTTCAGGGATGAAAGGAGAGAGAGAGAGAGAGAGAGAGAGAGAGATCAATGATGAGAGAGCTCAGCTGGTGTAGCTCAGTGGTCGAGCGTCAACCTATCAACCAGGAGGTCACAGTTTGATTCCTGGTCAAGGGCACATGCTGGGGTTGCGGGCTCGATCCCCCGGGTGGGGCGTGCAGGAGGCAGCCGACCCGTGATTCTCTCATCATGGATGTTTCTCTCTCTCCCGTCCTCTCTGAAATCAATAAAAAAATATATATTTTAAAAAGACAGTATTTCCAGGCCCCTGAGCAGATATCCCAGGCGGGACAGCCCAGCCAAGGAGGCGGCCCACCATCTGTCTCGGGCGGACACACCGGGACGGCCCGGGCTGACAAATGTTTGTCATGAAGCCCAGAGCAGCGTCAACACCAGAGAATGCGCTTTATTTTCCCCACCCAGAGGCTTAGGGATAGGAACACGTGACTGTTCAGCTACATGTGACTCGGAAACTAACACGCATGCTCACGGGGGCCACCGACGCCTTCAAGAAGGGGGCTAAGGCCCGGCCGGCATGGCTCAGGGGTGGAGCGTTGACCTATGAACCAGGAGGTCAGGGTTCGATTCCCGGTCAGGGCACATGCCCGGGCTGTGGGCTCCATCCCCAGTGTGGGGCGTGCAGGAGGCAGTCGGTCCATGATTCTCTCTCATCATGGATGTCTCTCTCTCTCCCTCTCCCTTCCTCTCTGAAATCAATAAAATATATATACACTGAGTGGCCAGATGATGATGCTCTCTGAACACAGATGATGCTCTCTGAACACATAATCATCTGGCCACTCAGTGTCTATCCTATGTAATAAAAGGTTAATATGCAAATTGTCCCCTCAACCAGGAGTTCGACCAGCAGGCAGGCCGGCCAACCGCCCATGTCCCCTCCCCATGGCCAGGCTGGCCGGACCCCACCTATGCACGAATTCATGCACCGGGCCTCTAATACACACACACACACACACACACACACACACACACACACTCTGAGTGGCCAGATTACTATGCGTTCAGAGATCATAATAACATAATAATCTGGCCACTCAGTGTGTGTGTGTGTGTGTGTGTGTGTGTGTGTCTTTTTTTTTTTTTTTAAAGACAGATGTGTCTAGAGAGATAACTTAATCACATCCCCTACATTTCGGACACTCGCTGTTCCCAGACTCCGACCTTTCGCAGGGGGCCCGGGTCCGGGTTCAGACGGCAGGGAGATCCGGGCCCCCTCTCCGACCCCCATTCCCTCGTCTGTAACACAAGGCGCTGGGCCAGATCCCTGCGTTCGGACGGAGCGGCTTACCAAGAAATTCCGGGATCAGCTTACATCCAGATTCAAGCACTAACACAACCCCACAAACCACAGCTGCTCCGGGGAAGGCGGGGGGAGGGGGCCGGGGCGGGGGGACGCCTTAAAAACCAGAACCACATGCGAATACCATCAGCACATTGCCGAGTTCTCGCTCCTTCTCTTTCTAACCCATCTGCCCGCAGACATGGGATCTGGAACCTTGACAGGCAGCGAGCCGGAGCCCGAGCAGGGCCTGTCCCTTCTCACCTACAAGGCCCCTCGGGGATCAGGGCTCCCCCGTGTCTGAGGAACCCCGACGGGAAGCATTAACGCTTAGGCCCCTGGTCGGCAAACCGCGGCTCTTTGGCCCCTTGAGTGTGGCTCTTCCACAAAATACCACGTGCGGGCGCGCACGTACAGTGCGACTGAAACTTCGTGGCCCATGCGCAGAAGTCGGTTTTGGGCTCTCCAAAGAAATTTCAGTCGTTGTCCTGTTGATAGTTGGCTCTGTGGACTAATGAGTTTGCCGACCACTGGGTTAGGCGAAGCCCTGCTTGGATCGGAAAGGGGAAAAGGAAGATATATTGCTCATTTCCACTCCCTCCTCCCCAATATATTTGTACTGATACACACTGAGTGGCCTGATTGTTATGCGTTCAGAGATCATCATCATCTGGCCACTCAGTGTATATATTTTTTATTGATGTCAGAGAGGAAGGGAGAGGAAGAGAGAAACATCCATGATGAGAGAGAATCACGGATCGGCTGCCTCCTGCACGCCCCACACTGGGGACCGAGCCCGCAACCCGGGCCTGTGCCCTGAGCGGGAATGGAACCGTGACCTCCTGGTTCCTAGATCGACGCTCAACCCCTGAGCCACGCCGGCTGGCCAAAGAGTTTTTACACGAGACAAACGGATGGCGGGCTGAGAAAATCCCAAACAGGATGCGGCTGTCCTTTTTAACAAACAGTCCCCGGGAAACGCTTTAGGGGGACGGTCCCTGGACGAGCCATGCCTTGGCAGACACTCACGGGGTCAGACACTCGGGTTCACACACGAGCTTTCCAAGCAGGCCGGGCGGGCCGGGCCCAAGGGCGACTGTGCGGGCGACCTTTGCAGACTCGGCTGCCTGCGCCCCCTTAGAGACCGGTGTGGGGTGGGAGTCTGTAAGGACGCCTCCGGGAGCAGCTCCCGACACTGGGGCTCAGTCCGCGCACAGGGGCCCAGGGGGCTGGAGGCACAGCCCACTCGGCAATGCACTTGGCCGGCTTCGCAGAAAGCTGTCCTCCGTCCCAGCCCCAGCCCAGCCCGCTGCTCTGGAGAGAGCCCAGCTTCCTACACAGGGGTGGGGGGGGGAGGGAGGGAGGGAGAGAGAGAGAGAGAGAGAGAGAGAGAGAGAAGGGAGGGAGGGAGGAAGGAAGGGAGAGAGGGAGAGAAAGAGAGAAGGAAGGGAGGGAGGAGGCAGAGAGAGAGAGAAAAAGAAAGAGAGAAGGGAGAGTGAGAGAGAGAGAAAGAGAGGGGAAGGAGAGAGAGAGAGAGAGAGAGAGAGAGAGAGAGAGAGGAAGGAGGGAGGGAGGGAGGGAGGGAGGAGGCCTCCCCCGACCAGGCCGGCAGGCACCAGGGGCGGGAGCGGCCAGCACCGGCCCCCACACTCACAGCAGGAGGGCCCCTCGGAGATGACGGGGCTCCCAGGGCCGGGGGACCTCTGGCCCCGGGGACACCCCTTCCTGCGCTCCGGCTCCCGCGCGAGGCCGAGCTGGTGGGAGGGAGCGACCCCGCCCCACCTCCCCGGCCACCACGAGGAGCGAGAACAGGGGCGCTGCCCCCCACTGGCTGCGGGACCCCAGCGGGGACCCTGCCACTCGGACCCGAGCACTCGGCGGGCGCTGCATTCACCAGCTGCGCCGTGCACCCCCAGGCCCCCCAAACACACGCTCCGCGGACGGGGCAACCGAGGCACAGGAGGTGAACGCACTCGGTCAAAGTCCTGAGCGCCAGGGGGGGCGCACGGGACACCCCGGGATGCGGGAGGGCAGAGGGGGGCCCGGGGAGGGACGCACGGGACACCCCCGGGATGCGGGAGGGCAGAGGGGCCCGGGGAGGGACGCACGGGACACCCCCGGGATGCGGGAGGGCAGAGGGGGCCCCCGGGAGGGTCGCGCCAGACACCCCCGGGATGCGGGAGGGCAGACGGGCCCGGGGAGGGACGCACGGGACACCCCGGGATGCGGGAGGGCAGAGGGGCCCGGGGAGGGGCCCCCAGGTACCGGGCAGGGAATGGGGCCACGGGACAGGGTCTGGGGAGCAGGCAGGGAAAGGCAGGCACCCCGGGGCGGGAGGAGCGCTCCCGGGGCAGAGCGACGCGGGGCCGGGGCGGCGGGGCGGGTTCCCACCTTGAGCACCGTGACGGCGCCCGCGCTGTGCACCTGGAAGTGCGCGGGCGGCTCGGCGCCGGGCTCGGCCGCCTCGTCGGGGCCGTCGTAGGTGAAGCAGGCGTCGGCGATGTCCAGGCGGCCGAGCGGCAGCGCGTCCTGCGGGCTCCTGAAGTAGTAGAGCGAGCAGCGCCGCGCGTCGAACACGAACCAGCGGCTGCGGTAGCCGCGCAGCGGGCCCTTGCCCGACAGCTTCTGCAGGTAGCCGCACAGGCGCGCCGGCTCCCGCCCCGGCCCCGCGCCCTCGCCGCCGCCGCCGCCCTCGTCCGCGCGGGGCCCGGGCCCCGGCATCGCCCGCCGCGCGCCCACTGCCGCCGGCCCCGCGCCCGCCCGCGCTGCCGCCGCCGCCGCCGCTGCCGCACCCACCGGCCGCCCCGCCCCGCCCTCGCGCGCAAGGCAGCCTGGGGTTTGTAGTCCCGCCCACGCCACGCCCACGCCCACTGGCCCCACGCCTGCCCGCGCTGCCGCCCCCGCCCTCCCGCGCAAGGCAGCCTGGGATTTGCAGTCGCGCCTTCGGCCTGCGCGCAAAGTCGTCTGGGACTTGTGGTCCGCCCACGTGGACTCCGGAGCCCCCGGGGGGTGGGGGAATGGGGGAGTAGGGGTGGGTGGGGAGGTCAAGCCCCGCAGGTGAGGTCCGGGTAGGCCAGTCCGTGCTCGCAGCCCTCTTGTGCGGCACTGTTGCACCTCTACCTAGGAGAGTGGGTTGTGGGACCGAGCCCACAACCCAGGCATGTGCCCTGACCGGGAATCGAACCGTGACCTCCTGGTTCCTAGGCCTTCGCTCAGCCACTGAGCCACCTTGGCTGAGCTCCAGGTGTTTGCTTTTTAAAAGTTTGCCCTGACCGGTGTGGCTCAGTGGATAGAGCGTTGGCCTGCGGACTGAAGGGTCCCAGGTTCGATTCCGCTCAAGGGCATTGGTTGCGGGCACATCCCCAGTAGGAGGAGTAAAGGAGACAACTGATCGATGTTTCTCTCTCATTGGTGTTTCTAACTCTCTATCCCTCTCCCTTCCTCTCTGTAAAAAATCAATAAAATATATAAAAAAAAAAAAAAAAAAAGTGAGCGCTGACTATCCGAGAGAGCAGAGCTTCTCCGGCCACCACCTGCCTCCCCGAGCAGAGGGAGAGTGGGTACCTTCCTGGGGAAGGAAGGTCTCTTAGGTGAAATGCCAGCGTCCTGGGGCCAGGACCCCGCTGTATGCAGCCTGCCTGGGTCCCGCATGGGCCCGTGTGGGTGTGCTGCGTGCCCGAGGGCCAGCCCTGCATGCCCACTGCCCACGTGAGCCCCTGCCCCCTCGGCCTCCAGAAAACCCAGTGACCAGAAGGAAATGGCCCGCCCGGGAGGAAGTGGCTGCGTTTGCTGAAAAGGGGAAATTTGGGCTGCGGGCTTGCTTTTCGAACTTCCTGCCCTCATAGGGGCGTGCGTGTGAGGGGGATCGACTGGGCCCTGGAGGGTTCCACATTAAGGGAGGGGCTGTGTGATCCCCGGGCCTCCCTGGGCCTCAGTTTCCTCACCTGTAGCATGGCACAATGTTAGCATTGACCTCCGAGTGCTGTGGTGAGGTGTAGACGAGACGATAAGTACAGGGTATTTGGCACAGCCCATATCTTCCCGTAAGGCCGCCGTCCCGTAGCCAATTCCTCCAACACACACACAGCCCCAGCCCTGCTCCCTGCCTCTGCCTGCTGTTGGTGATGCCGAAACTCAGACAGGGACTGGACACCTGGCTCCCGCTCCAAGAAGCAGCTCTCAGCCCCCAGCCAGCGAGGCTCAGGGGTTGAGCGTCTACCTATGAACCAGGAGGTCACGGTTTGATTCCTGGTCAGGGCACATGCCCTGGTTGTGGGCTCAATCCCCAGTAGGAGGCATGCAGAAGGCAGTTGATCCACAATTCTCTCTCCTCATTGATGTTTCTCTCTCTCTCTTTGTCTCTCTCTCTCTCCTCCCTTCCTCTCTGAAATCAATTAAAAAACATACACACACACACACACACACACACACACACACACATACTAGAGGCTCGGTGCACAAAATTCATGCACGGGTAGGGTCCCATCTGTGGGGCGACAGGCGGGGTGATGGGGGGGGGCCCTCGCTGGCACCCACCTTGGCTGGCCTGGGGCCTGCAGGCTGGGGACAGCTCTTGCATTGAGCGTCTGCCCCCTGGTGGCCAGTGCGCATCATAGCAACTGGTCATTCCTCTTGTTGTTCCACGGTTCAGTCGATTTGCCTATTAGGCTTTTATTATATAGGACTAGAGGACTGTTGCACGATATTCATGCAAGAATAGGCCTTCCTTCCCCTGGCTTCACTCCCAGTCGCCCGGGAGCCGGCAAGTCCTCGCTTCTGTCCGGAGCACTGATCCTCTAGCTCCCTCCACCGCCCCCCTTCCCCTCATAGCAGGCGTCCTGCTCTTCCCGGCCGCTCCTTGCCTGCATATGCAAATGAACCTCCATCTTTGTTGGGTTAATTTGCATACGCACTCTGATTGGCTGTGGGTGTAGCGGAGTGATGGTTAATTTCCATGTTTCTCTTTTTTTTTTTAAGAGAAGCTCTCAGCATAGGCAGGTGGCGGAGTGTCAGAGAGAGGAGCCCACCAGGGGGCCCCCTTGGTGGGAAGGCACAGAGCCAGCTCCCAGGAGGCCTCATTTCCCTACCAAAGTGGCAGGCAAATCAACACACCTTGGGGTTCTCTTTCCTAGAGGTCAGGCATCGGAGGTGCTGACCAGGCTCCCAGCCCCGGGGGCCGTGGGGCCGGGGGACCAGGGCTGGGACAGGCAGGGGTCTGGGTGCCCCTGGGCGCTCAGGGGTGGAGGGTTAGCAGGCATTATCTCTGCACACTGCGGGGCACTTGTGCGTTCAGCTGCCCTGACCTCCAGACCGTGTTCCGATAGGATGGAACTTTTTTTTTTTTTTTTTATATTTTATTGATTTTTTACAGAGAGGAAGGGAGAGGGACAGAAAGTCAGAAACATCAATGAGAGAGAAACATAGGATGGAACTTTTATTATTTTTTTAAATTTATTTTAAAATATATTTTTATTGGTTTCAGAGAGGAGGGGAGAGAGAGAAACATCCATGATGAGAGAGAATCATGGATCGGCTGCCTCCTGCACGCCCCCTACTGGGGATCCAGCCGGAAACCTGGGCATGTGCCTTTGACCGGGAATTGAACCCTGACCTCCTGGTTCATAGGTTGATGCCCAACTATTGAGCCACACCGGCCGGACTGATGGAAGTTTTTCTTGTTTTATTTTAAATATTTTTATTGATTTTAGAGAGAAAGGGAGAGGGAGATAGAAACATCCATGGTGAGAGAGAATCATTGATTGGCTGCCTCCTGCATGCCCCGCACTGGGGATCAAGCCTGCAACCCAGGCATGTGCCCTTGACCGGAATCGAACCTGGGACCCTTCAGTCCGCAGGCAGACACTGAGCTACACCGGCTAGGGCTGATGGAAGTTTTATGAGGACAAAATGAAGCTGCTGCAGTATTCCGTGGTGTAGACAGTTACTTATACATTTATTCATTTCGATTTTGTGCTTTTCTCATTTTAGATTTTGGAGCCAGTGTGGGGCGTGCAGAAGGCAGCCGGTGGATGATTCTCTCTCATCGTTGATGTTTCTCTCTCCCTCTCCCTCTCCCTCTCCCTCTCCCTTCCTCTCTGAAATCAATAAAAATATATTATATTTTTTTAAAAAAAGCAAGCCCTAGCCGGTGTGGCTCAATGAATAGAGCGTTGGCCTGCGGACTGAAGGGTCCTGGGTTTGATTCCAGTCAAGGACACCTGCCCGGGTTGTGGGCTCCATCCCCAGTAGGGGGCGTGCAGGAGGCAGCCGACCCATGATTCTCTCTCATCATTGCTGTTCCTATCTCTCTCTCCCTTTCCCTTCTTCTCTCAAATCAATAAAAATAGCCCTAGCCGGTGTGGCTCAGTGGATAGAGCGTCGGCCTGCGGACTGAAGGGTCCCGGGTTCGATTCCGGTCAAGGGCATGTACCTTGGTTGCGGGCACATCCCCGGTAGGGGGTGTGCAGGAGGCAGCTGGTCGATGTTTCTCTCTCATGAATGTTTCTAACTCTCCCTCTCCCTTCCTCTCTGTAAAAAATCAATAAAATATATTTTAAAAAATATATATATATTAAAAAAAACAAAAACCAATACCAACAAGTGGCTGACGACACGGCCTGTGAGCGTCTTTCTGGGTGACCTTTCTCGGGGTTCCTCCCGCGAGGGGGGCCAGATGCAGCACCCTCAGGAGAGGGTGCCGTTCGGAGGATCCGTGGCCATCTCTTGGTCCTACGGGAGGAGCATGACCTTGAGAGAGGACCGCCCAGGACAAGGAAGTTTCCAGGCGACGGACGGAAACTTAGAATCCTGGGGACCTCCCAGCCCCGGGCTGACGGGGAGCGGGGCTGAGTGTCCCGCACGTGCTCGGTGACTCCCAGCCACGGTCCTGCGTGGATCGGCTCCCCAAACCCCAAAGCCCACGGGGGCGGGGGGTCCTTTCTCTCCGCTCTGTTTTTGTTTGTTTTTGTAATATATTTTTATTGATTTCAGAGAGGAGCGGAGAGGGAGAGAGAGAGAAACATCCATGATGAGAGAGAATCATGGACCGGCTGCCTCATGCACGCCCCCTCCTGGGGATGGAGCCCACAACCCAGGCATGTGCCCCTGGCCAGAATCAAACCCAGGACCCTTCAGTCCGCAGGCTGACGCTCTATCCACTGAGCCACACCATTCAGGGCTCTACTGTGTTTTTGTTTGTTTTTTTAAATATATTTTTATTGATTTCAGAGAGGATGGGAGAAGGAGAGAGAGAGAGATAGAAACATCAATGATGAGAGAGGCCTGCTGGCGTGGCTCAGTGGTTGAGCATTGACCTAGGAACCAGGAGGTCAGGGCACATGCCTGAGTTGCGGGCTCCATCCCAGTGTGGGGCCTGCAGGAGGCAGCTGATCCATGATTCTCTCTCCTCATGGATGTTTCTATCTCTCTCTCCCTCTCCCTTCCTCTCTGACATCAATAAAAAAATTTTTTTTTTAAATGATGATGAGCCCTAGCTGGTTTAACTCAGTGGATAGAGTGACAGCCTGCAGACTGAAGGGTCCCAGGTTCGATTCCCGGTCAGGGCACAGGCCCAGGTTGTAGGCTCCATTCCCAGTAGGGGGCGTGCAGGAGGCAGCCGATCCATGATTCTCCTCACTTATGTTTCTATCTCTCTCTCCCTCTCCCTTCCTCTCTGACATCAATAAAAAAAAATTTTTTTTAAATGATGATGAGCCCTAGCTGGTTTAACTCAGTGGATAGAGCGTCAGCCTGCAGACTGAATAGGGTTCCAGGTTTGATTCCTGCTCGGGGAACATGCTCAGGTTGTGGGCTCGACCCCCAGCAGGGGGCGTGCAGGAGGCAGCCGATCCATGATTCTCTCTCATCATGGATGCTTCTCTCTCTCTCTCTCCCTTCCTTTCTGAAATCAATAAAAATATATATATAAAAAAAAAAAGATGATGAGAGAGATTCACTGACTGGCTGCCTCCTGCACGCCCCCCACTGGGGATCGAGCCCGCAACCCGGGCATGTGCCCTGACCGGGAATCGAACCCTGACCTCCTGGTTCTTAGGTCCATGCTCAGCCACTGAGCCCTGCCGGCCGGGCTCCCCTCCGTTTCCACAAATGAAACAGCCCCAGTGAGGTTGCTGCCTCATGTAAGGCCACAGAGCCAGCAGACGGGGTGATTCTGAGCCCCTTTATCAGACTGCAGAGCCCACCTGAGGGCTCCCGGGTAGAGGAGGGCAGGGCTGCTCCGGGACCCCAGGTGCCAAGCCGTGGCCCCCCAGAGACCACCACGGGGGAGGAGCTGGATGGAGGATGCAGAGGGGACTCAAGAGTCAACCTGCCTCCTTCGCGGAGCTCAGTGATGCCCCAGAGCAGGGCCTTGACCGCCCCCTCCCCTCTCTGTTCTCCCTCCTCCCCCTCCCCCCCCCCAGGTCCTCTGAGGGTAAACACAGACCCCTCTCCTGGCCTGACTTAGGCATCCCCATCGTTGCCCCGGCCCCAGGTTGTTCCCCGGCTCTGCCCCCCACCTCACCCCCCCCCCCCCCAGCCGACACAAAGCCTTTGTCTTCGAATGCAAATGCCCGGGTTGTGCTCTGAAAAGCCTCCGGCCTCAGAGGGAGGTGGGAAGCGACCACGTCATGGAAAACGATGGAGGTGGAGACCCGTGTCTTTGCATTGGAATACTTCCAGGCCTTCAGGTTGGCAGTAGCCCCCCTCGCCCAGGAACTGCTCGGAATCGCGTTTCTATTTTTATTTTATTTTTCCACTGATTTTTAGAGAGAGTCGTAGGGAGGGAGGGGGAAAGAGAGGGAGAGAGAGAGAGAGAAACATCAGTGAGGAGAGAGCATCATGGATCAGCTGCCTCCTGCACGCCCCCTACTTAGGATCAAGCCTGCAACTCGGGCATGTGCCCTGACCGGGAATCGAACCCTGACCTCCTGGTTCATAGGTCAACGCTCAGCCACTGAGCCACGCCGGCCGGGCCTTAGCCCCTCATTCTTTTTTAAAATATATTTTATTGATCTTTTACAGAGAGGAAGGGAGAGGGAGAGAGAGTTAGAAACATCGATGAGAGAGAAACATCCATCAGCTGCCTCCTGCACACCCCCTACTGGGGATGTGCCCACAACCAAGGTCCATGCCCTTGACGGGAATCGAACCCGGGACCCTTCAGTCCGCAGGCCGATGCTCTATCCACTGAGCCGCGCTGGCTGGGCCTTAGCCCCTCATTCTTAAACATTGTGCTGTCACATGTGGCCCCATTAACGACCCTCGAGTCTAGACGATACATCGTGAGTGGAAAGTGGAATTTATCAGATCAGAACTGTACTACAATGCAGGCGGACTTCATTCAGGGCTGGTCTTTATTTTATTTTTTAAAAAATATATTTATATTGATTTCAGAGAGGAAGGGAGAGGGAGAGAGAGAGAAACATCCATGAGGAGAGAGAATCATGGATCGGCTACCTCCTTCACGCCCCCCACTGGGGATCAAGCCTGCAACCTGGGCAGGTGCCCGTGACCTGGAATCGAACCGTGACCTCCTGGTTTGGAGGTCGACGCTCAGCCCCTGAGCCACGCGGGCCGGGCCGTGCATTGAATTTAAACCCCCTGCTTTGTGCTGTAGCCTTCACTCAGGGCTGGACTTGAGCTGAGAGAAAGGCTGGAGGTTGGGGAGAGGGGTCAAGGCCAGGGGGCAGCTCCCCTGCTGGGTGCCCCTCGGGGGTCCCCTCCCTTCCCTCTCTGGGTGCAGGGGCCACCCTCCCCCAGTGTCTGCAGCCAGCCACCCGCCCAGAGGTGACAATGGGCCCCTGTGTGTGGCTGGCGGTTGGGGCGGCGCGGCCTCGGGGACGCAGGCAAATGAGCTGGGGTGCACGCAGATATAGGGGCTCCTGGGCTCTGCTCCTGCCTCAGAGCTCGGCCAGCATGCAGGGCAGCCTGGAGCCGCTCGGCGGGGGCCGGGGGCCAGGGGCGCCGGGGGACAGCCAGGCCGTGGCCGAGCTGCGGGAGCTGGCCCTGAGGTGGTTCGTGGAGACGCAGGCCCCCCTCGTTCTGCAGGACGGAGCCCTGCCCCCCTGGTTCCACGGATTCATCACCCGCAAGTAAGGGCAGGCCCCCCATCTCCGCCCTACACCCCGTCTACATGTCCCGACCTGGCTCACAGCCCTTTGGGGAGGAGGAGATGGTCTGATCTGGGGCCGTCAGGACAAACCTGGTTCCCACTCTCTCCCTGGGCTGGGCAGGGACCCGCGAGGCTGTGGGCAGGCGAGCAGACTGGGGGGCACCTCGTTCCCTGGGGCATCGGCTCCACCCTGCACACAGACTGGGTCCCGGACAGGCAGCAGGGCAGGACGGCTCTAAAGAACTTGATGAGCCCGGCCAGTGTGGCTCTGTGGTTAGAGCGTCAGCCTGCCGACTGAAGGGTCCCAGGTTCGATTCCAGTCAAGGGCATGTACCTTGGTTGCGGGCACATCCCCAGTAGGGGGTGTGCAGGAGGCAGCTGATCGATGTTTCTCTCTCATCGATGTTTCTAGCTCTCTATCCCTCTCCCTTCTTCTCTGTAAAAAAAATCAATAAAATATTTAAAAAAAAGAAGAAGAACTTGATGAGCCCAGCCAGTGTGGCTCAGTGGTTAGATGTTGACCTATGAACCAGGAGGTCAGGGTTCAGTCCCGATCAGGGCACAGGCCCGGGTTGCGGGCTCGATCCCCAGTGTGGGTGTGCAGGAGGCAGCCGATCCAAGATTCTCTCTCCTCATGGATGTTTCTCTCTCTCTCCCTCTCCCTTCCTCTCTGACATCAATGAAAATACGTGTTTGTTTTTTTTCTTTTAAACTTGATGAACACCTGGGGGCTGAGCATTGTTAGGAGGCGACAGCCGATTTAAGCAGGGACTGTCCCAGGAAAACCTGGGGGCCCGGGCACCCCAGAAACAAAGGCCACGTCCAGCCGGCGTGGCTCAGGGGTTGAGCATTGACCCATGACCCACGAATCATGGACCGGCTGCCTCCTGCCCGGTTCGGTTCCCGGTCAGGGTCAGGGCACATGCCCGGGTTGCACGGGCTGGGACGGAGGTCTGTGCCCCCGGGGGCCCGGCCAGGGCCTCTCAGCAGCTGGAAGGGCACGGGCCCGGCTCACGGCGTGCCCCCTGCCCAGGCAGGCGGAGCGGCGGCTCGGGGACCAAGCTGTGGGCTCCTTCCTCGTCCGCCTCAGTGACCGGGCCACCGGCTACATCTTGTCCTACAGGTAAGAGAGGAAGCCTGTGTGTGTGTGGGGGGGGGGGGGGGAGGTGGGAGCGGAGGGTGGGGGGGGGGGTGCCCAGGCTCGGGCTCCATTACCAGGCCTTGCAGGTAAGCACAGGCCTGGGGGGGTCCCTCATCCCTCGCTCCCTGGCCACCTAGGGTGAAGCCCAGCCGGGAAGGGGTGGGTGGGGACAGGGAGAGCTCCCCCTGGTGGGAGGCGGGAGGTTCGAGAGGAACTCTGAGCCCAGGAGAGAAGGAAGAACAGCAAGTTTTCCCCTTTTTCTTTTCTTTTTTTGTTTTTTTAAAAAAATATATTTTTATTGATTTCAGAGAGGAAGGGAGAGAGAAAGAGAGAGAGAGAGAGAGAGAGAGAGAGAGAGAGAGAGAGAAACATCCGTAATGAGAGGTAATCACTGATCTGCTGCCTCATGCACGCTCCCCACTGGGGACCGAGCCTGCAACCCGGGCTTGTGCCCGGAACCGGGAATCGAACCGTGACCTCCTGGTTCCTAGGTCGGCGCTCAGCCCCTGAGTTATGCTGGCTGGGCTGACCTCCTCTCTAGGAAGACTTTGATATTTGTTTGTGATGGATTTCTCAGTGTTAATTTTGATTTTCTAAAACATTAGATCCTTAGTGTTTCTTTTATTTTATTTTTCCATGGATTTTTTTTTTTTAGAGAGAGTGGAAGGGAGGGGGAGAGACAGAAAGAGACACATTGATGAGTTGCCTCCTGCACGCGCCCCGACCAAGGGCCCGGGCCGGGGAGGATCCTGCAATCGAGGTCCACGCCCTTGACCGGAATCGAACCCGGGACCCTTCGGTCTGCAGGCCGACGCTCTACCCACTGAGCCACACCAGCCAGGGCTTTTGTCACCCTTTAAACGCTGCACCCAGCTGAGGGCGTCCCTCCTGCCCCGTGGCCCTACCCTCCCTGACCCCCCGGGCAGGCTTTGTGCCTCCCGGACCCGGGCTCCCGACCCTGCACATCCACCCACAGGGGACACGCCACCCCGAGGCCCGAGCCCGAGGCCCGGGGGGCGTGTCAGCCGCCTGTCCCGTTGCAGGGGCAGCGACCGGTGCCGGCACTTTGTCATCACTCAGCTCCCCCACCGGCGCTACCTGGTCTCGGGGGACACCCACAGCCACGGCAGCCTGGCCGCGCTGCTGCGCCACCACCAGGGGGCGCCGTTTGAGCCCTTCGGGGAGACCCTGGCTGCGGCCTGTCCCCGGGTAGGCGCCCCTCTCCCCGGGGTGAGGGGGGCGGGCGGGGGGCTGCCCAGGCCTGGGGTGCCCACCACTCTCTCCCGGCCACACACACGCCTTTTCCTCCCGATTTCCTGCGGGTGGGAGCTCTCCGCACGCGCCCGTGGCTCCAATTTGTTTTTTTCAACATTTTTAATTTTTTTATTTTTTACTACTCCTCACCTGAGGACATTTTTCCATTGATTTTTAAAAATTTTTTTATTTTTATTTTTTTAATGAAGGAGGTGGTCTAATGTCTGTCCTTCATGTGTTTTTTTAAAAATATATATTTTATTGATTTTTTAGAGAGGAAGGGAGAGGGATAGAGTTAGAAACATCGATGAGAGAGAAACACCCATCAGCCGCCTCCTGCACGCCCCCCACTGAGGGGATGTGCCCGCAACCAAGGTACATGCCCTTGACCGAATCGAACCCTGGACCCTTCAGTCCGCAGGCCGACGCTCTACCCACTGACCCACACCGGTTAGGGTTCATGTTTTTTTAAAAAATGTATTTTTATTGATTTCAAGGGGAAGGGAGAGGGAGAGAGAAACATCCATGATGAGAGGGAATCACGGATCGGCTGCCTCCTGCACGCCCCACACTGGGGATTGAGCCCACAACCCGGGCATGTGCCCTGACCAGGAATTGAACCCGGGACCCTTCAGTCCGCAGGCCGATGCTCTATCCACTGAGCCACACCGGCCAGGGCCCATTGATTTTTAGAGAGAGAGTGGAGGGAGGGGGAGAGACAGAGAGAGAAACATCGATGTGAGAGAGACACATCCATTGGTCGCCTCCCACATGCACCCCAACCAGGGCCGGGGATCGAGCCTGCAACCCGGGCATGTGCCCTGGACCGGAATCGAACCCAGGACCCTTCAGTCCGAGGGCCGACGCTCTGTCCGCGGAGCCAGGCCGGCCGGGGCCCATGGTCCCTCTTTGCAAAGGGGAGCCTGAGGCAGTGCCTCCCCACACTCAGGGATTTGGGGGGGGGGCCTCGGGGACCTCAGACACCCCCCTGCCGTGTCCCCCGCCCCCAGCCGCAGGACGAGGACCCCTACGACGCCATCACCCTGGGCCTCCACGGGGATCCCCCGGGCCAGGGAGACGCACCTGCCGGACCATCCCCCTGGGGGCGCCCAGGCCAGCCCGGCAGCCCCCGCCCCCCGCCCAGGCCTCGGAGCCCCTTCCTCCCCGCGGAGCAGAGCCCGCAGGTGGGTCTCTGGGGCCCGTGGGGGGAGGAGGGCGCGGAGAGGGGAGGATGCTGGGCTGCTGGGCCTGGAAGGCGGGGCCACACGGGCCAGCCCTCAGGCTGCCAGGGGTGAGCCCGGCTCAGAGGGGGGACCCCGGAGCCACAGGCCGGTGCCCTGGCTGCCTCTGTGGCCCCTCATCTCCCCTGAGGCCTTCCCCCGCCCCAGGAACCGAGGGAGGATGCTGAGGGAGCAGGGAGTGGGGGGGGGGGGTGCAGGGGGCTGGGAGGGGGAGCAGGGGGCCACCCTGGAGGCAGGATGAGCTGGGTGGGAGGGAAGCCCGGTGACCCCGACTTTGAGTCACAATGCAGACTGTGCTCAGGGTCCCACGTGGCCGCTGGTGGGGTCCCGAGCCCATGTGACCAGCCCTGGGCGCAGGTCGGGGAAACTGAGGCCGGGGTGGGGTGGGGTGGGGTGGGGCCAGGGGGTCTAGGCTCATCCCAGAGCCTCAGTTTCCCCACTGGCGACCTTGACGGGGTCCTCTGTCCCTCGCTCCCCAGCCCCCCGGCCGGGTGCCCCCCGTCCCCGAGAGGAGGGCCTCGCTTCCGGACCCGCCGGATGGGGGCTCCCCCGACATCGTCTACGCAGAACTGAGGCAAACGGCCCCAGCACGGCTGGGCCTGGGCACCGCGGCGACCGGCAGGCCCGGGCCGGGGCCAGCGGGCAGCCAGGCCTGCTCCCCGGACACCGGGGCCCAGAGGCGGGCCTGGGACGGAGGCCAGCACAGGCCCGATGCCCGGGGGCCCCCCCTCTCCGCGGGGACCCCAGCCCCCAGCCCCGTGGCATCTCCGGCTCCCTGGGGCCGCCTCCCGGCGCCTGAGGCTCCGGGACCCTCAGCTGTCCCCTGGAGCCTGGGGTCCCCGCAGCCCAGCCCCCGGGCTCAGCCCTGCTCCCCGGACAGCGCTGCCCACACCTACGCGCTCCTCCTCCGGACGGCGGGCTCCCTGGGGGAGGAGGACGGGGAGGAGCCGGACCAGGAGGGAGGCAGCGCCTACGAGCAGATCCCAGCCTGCTGGGGGGGCCCCGCCAGGCCCCCCGTTCCCAGGCCGGTTCCTGGGCCGGGTCTCACGCCCGGCAGGCTGTCGGGGCCCACGGACTGGGGCCACCAGGGGGTCCCGGGGGCCCCCGAGGCCAGGAGCCCCTGTGAGCAAAGCCCAGCAGCCAAGAGCAAGGATGCGGGGCGGCCACACAAGGTGGGCTCCGTGGTGGGAAGGGGGTCCCCTCCCTCCCTCCCTCCCTTCCTTCCTTCCTTCCTTCCTTCCTTCCTTCCTTCCTTCCTTGTTAATCCTCACTGGAGGATATTTTCCCATGTATTTTTATTTTTAATGTTTAAAATTGTTAAATATAATTTTATTGATCTCAGAGAGGCAGGGAGAGGGAGAGAGATAGAAACATCCATGATGAGAGAGAATCATGGATCAGCTGCCTCCTGCACGCCCCCCACTGGGGATCAAGCCCGCAACCCGGGCATGTGCCCTTGACTGGAATCGAACCCGTGACCCTTCAGTCCGCAGGCCGACGCTCTATCCACTGAGCCACACCAGCTGGGGCTCCCATGTATTTTTAGAGAGAGAGTGGGAGGGATGGAGAGAGACAGAGAGAGAGAGACGTCGGCGTGAGAGAGACACATCCATCAGTTGCCTCCCACACGCACCCCGACAAGGTCCGGGGATCGAGCCTGCCACGGAGGGACGTGCCCTTTTGACCGGAATCGAACCGGGGACCCTTCAGTCTGCAGGCGCCGACGCGCTATCCACTGAGCCACACCGGCCAGGGTCTGAGGTCTTTCTCTGGAGCCAACCCGCTGGGGCTCCCTGTCCCGGCTCTGGGCCGCTCCGGGGTCCCAGAGCCCCTGAGAGGCGGAGAAGGGTTCCCGGCCGGCCGACGTGTCCCCGTCCGGCCACTCCCTGCCACGTGACTTTGGGGCAAGGCGGTTTCCCTGGCAACCAAGGGTGACCAGATGGAGCAAGACAGATTACAGGAAGCCCAGTTCCTTTAAATTCCAGAGAAACTAGTTCTTTAAAAAAAATTTTTTTTTTAGCATAAGTATGTTCCTCATCCTGCCATTATTCACTGCTTATCTGAAATGTAACTGGGCATCCTGTATTCTTTTTTTTTTTTTAATGTTTTTAATTGATTTTCAGAGAGAGAAGAAGGGAGAGGGAGAGAGAGAGAGAAACATTGATGAGAGAGAATCATGGATCGGCTGCCTCCTGCACGCCCCCCACCGGGGATGGAGCCCGAGCAACCTGGGCATGTGCCCTGACCGGGAATCGAACCCTGACCTCCTGGTTCATAGGTTGACGCTCAACCACGGAGCCATGCCGGCTGGGTGGGCACCCTTATTCAGCAACCCTCCCCGGGACCCATGTTCCCTCATCTACAGGAGGGGGTGTCCCCGGGGGCAGCATGCAGAGCAGTGATTTGCCACCAGGTGCCCCGGGAATTTTTAAAACACTAGAGGCCCGGTGCACGGATTTGTGCACCAGTGGGGTCCCTCGGCCTGGCCTGTGGGGATCGGGCTGAAACCAGCTCTCCGACATCCCCAGAGGGGTCCTGTGTTGTGAGAGGGCAGTTCTCGGGTGACGCACCCCAGAATCAAGCTCCCTCCTCTCTGGTTCTGGGTGCGTCACCCGAGAACCGCAGCTGCCAAGTCACAGCAGCTCGGCAGCTCCTGCATGGAGCGTCTGCTCCCTGGTGGTCGTTGTGTGTCATAGCTACCGGCTGGTCAGCCAGTCGCTTAGGCTTTTACAAACACTGCGTGGCCAGATGATGATGATCTCTGAATGCATAGTAATCTGGCCACTCAGTGTGTATCCTATAGAATAAAAGGCTAATATGCAAATTGTCCCCTCAACCAGGAGTTCGACCAGCAGGCAGGACAGCCAATCGCCCATGTCCCCTCCCCCTAGCCAGGCTGGCCAGACTCCACCCATGCACGAATTCATGCACCGGGCCTCTAATATATATATATGTGTATATATGTGTGTATGTATGTGTGTGTATATATATATATGTGTGTGTGTGTGTATATATATATATATGTACACACTGAGTGGCCAGATTACTATGCGTTCAGGGATCATCATCATCTGGCCACTCAGTTATATAGAGGCTCTATTTGGTCAGGGGCACTGACCTCTTTTCCCTCAGATCAGTGGTTGGCAAACTGCGGCTTACGAGCCATATGCAGCTCGCGAGCCGCGGTTTGCCGCTCTGTTGACTAATGAGTTTGCCGACCACTGGACTAGACTAAATGTTACCGTGTAGTTGGAAGCTGTGAGGATTAGGCAATTGTGGCATATTGTGTGCAAAGAGGTAAAGGGTAGTATATGACAGTGGTCGGCAAACTCATTAGTCAACAGAGCGGCAAACCGAAGCTCGCGAGCCGCGGTTTGCCAACCACTGCCTTAGATTATAAAAAAAAAAAAAAAAAGATAAAAAAAGAAAAATGACAACAGCTTGCCTGGCTGGCGTGGCTCAGTGGTTGCCAGGAGGTCAGGGTTCGATTCCCAGTCAGGGCACAGGCCCGGGTTGCAGGCGCCATCCCCAGTGGGGGGCGTGCAGGAGGCAGCCGGTCCGTGATTCTCTCTCATCACGGATGTTTCTCTCTCCTTCTCCCATCCTCTCTAAAATCAGTAAAAGTATATTTTTTAAAAATGACAACAGCCAACACAACAATAGCCCCTGGTGTGAGCGAATCGAAGTTACACCTGTTTTGGGGGTCAGACCGGCACACAATATCCTTTGTGGTGTGCTGCAGAATCGCAGCCATTCGTTTCTGAGCTGTGGGATCGAGAAGGTTCAATGTCGCTGGCCTAGAAGGTCATGCCGGGCGCCTGCGCCCGCTCAGCACGCGGCCTCCTGAGCCAGGAGGGGGGCGCCGACCCTGCACCCCGCACTGGGGGCTGTTGGTGGAGCTCCCATGGGGGAAGGGCCTGACCCCGCCCCCCCGGCCCAGCCCACGCTGTGTGTGACCCTGAGGGGGGGCCTGGGTGTGCCCTCCCGCCTGGGACCCCAGGCTCAGCATCTCCTCCCTCCTTGCAGCCCGACAAGTCCCGGCGGCTCTTCTTTGCGGACAAGAAGCCCAGACCCTGAGACCAGGCCTCCGGCCGGCCCCCCCCCGCACCCCCCCCCCCCCGGCTCTGGGCCTCCCGGTTCTCGAGCCAGGCCAGGGTCCCCGGGAGGCCCTCAGCCCCACCCGGCCTGTGAGGGAGCCAGGCTCAGAGACACACCCAGGAGGGACCTGCCAGCCGCCCGCAGCTCCCGGGTACGTCCTCTCTCCCAGGGCCGCCCACCCGTCTGGAGAAGGAGACCAGCCCTGGCCGGTGTTGCTCAGTGGATAGCGCGTCGGCCTGTAGACCCAAGGGTCCCAGGTTTGATCCCGGTCAAGAGCATGTACCTGGGTTGCAGGCTCCTCCCTGGCCCGGGCCCTTGTTGGGGCGCGTGCAGGAGGCAACCCATTGATGTGTCTCTCTCTCCTCCCTTCCTCTCTGAAATCAATAAAAAATATCCTACATAATAAAGAGGTAATATGCAAATTGACCATCACTCCAACATACAAGATGGCCACCCCATGTGGACACAAGATGGCCGGCAGGGGAGGGCAGTTGGGGGCAATCAGGCCTGCAGGGGAGGGCATTTGGGGGCGATCAGACCTGCAGGGAAGGGAGGGCAGTTGGGGGGGGACCAGGTCGGCAGGGGAGGGCAGTTGGGGGGGACCAGGACGGCAGGGGAGGGCAGTTGGGGGGGGACCAGGCCGGCAGGGGAGGGCAGTTGAGGGTGACCCAGGCCGGCAGGGGAGGGCAGTTGGGGGGGACCAGGCCGGCAGGGGAGGGCAGTTGGGGGGGACCAGGCCGGCAGGGGAGGGCAGTTGCTGGGGACCAGGCCTGCAGGGGAGGGCAATTGGGAGCAACCAGGCCTGCAGGGGAGGGCAGTTAGGGGTGACCAGGCCGGCAGGGGAGGGCAGTTAGGGGTGACCAGGCCGGCAGGGGAGGGCAGTTAGGGGCAATCGGGCCGGCAGGGGAGCAGTTAGGCGTTGATCAGGCTGGAAGGGGAGTGGTTAGGGGGTGATCAGGCTGGCAGGCAGAAGTGATTAAGGGCAATCAGGCAAGTAGGCAGGCGAGCGGTTGTGAGCCAGCAGTCCTGGATTGTGAGAGAGATGTCCGACTGCCCGTTTAGGCCCGATCCCACCAGGGTCCCAGATTGGAGAGAGTGCAGGCTGGGCTGAAGGACACCCCCGCCCCATGCACGAATTTCGTGCACCGGGCCTCTAGTATTTAAATAAAGAAATGGGAGTTGTGGGGACTGAGCATGGCCACGAGCCGGTGCCGGGCACACGGGGAGCCCGGTCAGCGTCCACGGGAACCACTGTCGTCAGGAAGGAAACGGACAGGACATGATCCTCATCGAGCGAGCACCCCGCGTGGGGCTCCCCTGGAGATGGGGGGAGGGTGTGCCCTCCTCCCGCTGACCCAGGCGCTGAACCCCACTCAGGCGGGAAGGCGGGGCCCAGCCTGGAGGTGAGGGGCCGACGGAGGGAGGATGGAGGGTGAGGAGGGAAGCGACGTACACAGACCAGACGGCGCGGGGACGGGACAGCCTTTTACTCTCAGTTCACAGGCCTGTGGGCAGCGCACGCCCGTGAGGACGCTGGGACAGGGCCCTGGGGCCCACAGCTCACACGGCTTCACACGGGAAGGGCGGGGAGGCGGGGAGACCAGACGGGGCGGGCGGGGTGGGCAGCAGCCCAGCCGTGGGGCTGGGGAAAGATTGCATAGTTCGTGAAAATCTCATCTTCGCCCGGCCGGCCGGTGTGGCTCAGTGGTTGAGCATCGACCTAGGAACCAGGAGGTCAGGGTTCGATTCCTGGTCAGGGCACATGCCGGGTTGTCGGGGCTCCATCCCCAGTGGGGGACGTGCAGGAGGCAGCCGATCCATGATTCTCTCCTATCATCGATGTTTCTCTCTCTCTCCCCCTCCCTTTCTCGCTGAAATCAAGAAAAATGTATTTTAAAAAAATTTCGTGCCCTGGGTAGCCAGGGGGTGTATTTCCAGCACGGGACAGTCCCCCCCCCCCCGCCTGCCCCCTGAGGTGCCCAGCCTTCCCCGGGGTGGGGGCATTTTGAGGGGGGGACCGGGCACAGGGGCGGTCGGGGCAGAGGGAGGGCCTGTGAGGGGCCGCTGTGGGGCTGGCCAGACCACAGGGCCTGGGGAGCCCGGCTCCTCCCGCCCCTGGCCCGGGGAGGGTTTTTTGCTGAGAGGGCCCAGGACGTGTCGGTGGGGCCAGCCCGGAGGCCGCAGCCCCGTCCTGCCAGCTGGGAGGTCAGAGCTGAGCAGACAGCAGAGGTGGACGGCGGCGGGCGTCGGCCCGGACCTCGGCCGCGTCCTCAGATCCGGACGTGGAACGTGCTGGAGAGAGAAAGGGCGGGAGAGGGTGAGGCCTGGGCTGGAGGTGAGGGGCTGGGGCTGGGGGGGAGAGGCCTGGGCTGGGGCGGGGGGAGAGGTCTGGGCTGTGGGGGGAGAGGCCTGGGCTGTGGGGGGAGAGGCACGGACCGACGCTCTACCCACCGAGCAACACTGGCCGGGCACGCACACCACCGTGGTTATGAGCAGTGGCAGGGCCTCAGCCCAGGGGTCCGGGAGGCAGGCCTCCCCCCCCCCACCCCCGCCCCCGGGCGGCACCTGAGGAAGTCGGGCGCCTTGGCGATCATGTCCTCGAAGTCGGAGAAGCCCAGCTTGCCGTCGCCGTCCAGGTCGGCCTCCTCGATGACCTTGTCGCACACCAGCACCACCTCGTCCTCCTCCAGCTCCGACTTGGTGAGCCGGGCCAGCGTCATCTCCAGGTCCTCCTTGCAGATGAAGTTGTCCGTGTTGAAGTCTGGGGGGGGGAAGGAGGGGACAGGGTGCGGGGAGGGGGTGCTCAGACGAGGGCTGGCCACGCCGAGCACCTCCCCCCGCCTCTCCGCATACATGCCGGGGACCCCGGGTCCCTGTCCCCAATGGGGGTGGGGGTGGGGAGGGGGCGGGGGGAGGGGAGACCAAGGGGCTCGCCCACGGGCAGCTCTGTACCCCCATGCGACCCCCGCAGCCCCACAAAAAAGCACAACGATGGAGACACATCAAACGGCCACAGCCGAGCCCGGCTGGTGTGGCTCAGGGGCTGAGTGTGGACCTGTGAACCAGAAGGTCAGGGTTCGATTTCTGGTCAGGGCACAGGCCCCGGAGGCAGGCTTGATTCCAGTGGGGGGCGTGCAGGAGGCAGCCGGTCCATGATTCTCTCTCGTCATGGATGTTTCTCTCTCTCTCTCCCTTCCTCCCTGACATCAATAAAAATAAAAGGTGGCCGGGGACAGGTGTGTCCGTGGGGGGCCTCGGCGTCCCCCCCTGTCTGAGGACTCTCTGAGGCCCGGGTCAGCACAGCAGGTCCTGGGCAGAGCGGTGCACAGCGCCCCCTGGTGGCCGGCGGGGGCAAGAGGGAGGGCTGGGCAGGCCTCACCCTGGCAGCCCGGCCCCCACCCCAGCTCCCCCGCCCCCCCGGGGGCTCCTCACCGTAGATCTTGAAGGCGTAGTTGGCCTTGAGGTCGCGGGGCGCCGACTCGCAGAGCACGGAGAACATGTCCACGAAGTCGTCGAAGGTGAGGTTGCCCTCGCCGTCCTCCGAGAAGGACTCCACGATCCGCTCCTTGAAGGGGTTCTCCTGGGGGGGCCACCTCGTCACAGGGGGCGTCACCGGGGAGGACCCCAGGCTGGACCGCTCACAGCCCACGGGACCCGGGAGGGTGGCCGAACCCCCCGAGTCTCCGTCTCCCCATCACCCCCGGGCCTCACTCTCCCATCACCCCCAGGCCTCGGTCTCCCCATCACCCCCGGGCCTCACTCTCCCATCACCCCCGGGCCTCGGTCTCCCCATTACCCCCGGGCCTCACTCTCCCATCACCCCCGGGCCTCGGTCTCCTCATCACCCCCGGGCCTCACTCTCCCATCACCCCCGGGCCTCACTCTCCCATCACCCCGGGCCTCACTCTCCCATCACCCCGGGCCTCACTCTCCCATCACCCCGGGCCTCGGTCTCCCCATCACCCCCGGGCCTCACTCTCCCCATCACCCCCGGGCCTCAGTCTCCCATCACCCCCGGGCCTCACTCTCCCATCACCCCCGGGCCTCGGTCTCCCCATCACCCCCGGGCCTCACTCTCCCATCACCCCCGGGCCTCACTCTCCCATCACCCCCGGGCCTCACTCTCCCATCACCCCGGGCCTCACTCTCCCATCACCCCGGGCCTCGGTCTCCCCATCACCCCCGGGCCTCACTCTCCCCATCACCCCCGGGCCTCAGTCTCCCATCACCCCCGGGCCTCACTCTCCCATCACCCCCGGGCCTCGGTCTCCCCATCACACCCGGGCCTCGGTCTCCCCATCACCCCCGGGCCTCACTCTCCCATCACCCCCGGCCTCGGTCTCCCCATCACCCCCGGGCCTCGGTCTCCCCATCACCCCCGGGCCTCACTCTCCCATCACCCCCGGGCCTCGGTCTCCCCATCACCCCCGGGCCGCAGTCTCCCCATCACCCCGGGCCTCACTCTCCCCATCACCCCCGGGCCTCAGTCTCCCATCACCCCCGGGCCTCACTCTCCCATCACCCCTGGGCCTCACTCTCTCATCACCCCTGGGCCTCACTCTCCCCATCACCCCCGGGCCTCAGTCTCCCATCACCCCCGGGCCTCACTCTCCCATCACCCCCGGGCCTCACTCTCCCATCACCCCTGGGCCTCACTCTCCCATTACCCCCGGGCCTCACTCTCCCATCACCCCGGGCCTCAATCTCCCCATCACCCCAGGGCCTCACTCTCCCATCACCCCGGGCCTCAGTCTCCCCATCACCCCCGGGCCTCACTCTCCCATCACCCCGGGCCTCGGTCTCCCCATCACCCCCGGGCCTCACTCTCCCATCACCCCCGGGCCTCACTCTCCCATCACCCCTGGACCTCGGTCTCCCATCACCCCCCGGCCTCACTCTCCCATCACCCCCGGACCTCACTCTCCCATCACCCCCGGGCCTCACTCTCCCATCACCCCCGGGCCTCACTCTCCCATCACCCCCGGGCCTCGGTCTCCCATCACCCCGGGCCTCGGTCTCCCCATCACCCCCGGGCCTCACTCTCCCATCACCCCCGGGCCTCACTCTCCCATCACCCCCGGGCCTCACTCTCCCATCACCCCTGGACCTCGGTCTCCCATCACCCCCGGCCTCACTCTCCCATCACCCCCGGGCCTCACTCTCCCATCACCCCCGGGCCTCACTCTCCCATCACCCCGGGCCTTACTCTCCCATCACCCCGGGCCTCGGTCTCCCCATCACCCCCGGGCCTCGGTCTCCCCATCACCCCTGGGCCGCAGTCTCCCCATCACCCCCGGGCCTCGGTCTCCCCATCACCCCCGGGCCGCAGTCTCCCCATCACCCCCGGGCCTCGGTCTCCCCATCACCCCCGGACCTCGGTCTCCCCAGCGCCCACCCCCTGGGCTGGGACAGGCAGCGTGGCTAGACCATGGGAGGTGCACCAGGCCGAGCTCGCCATGACGTCCCGTCACGTGGTGGCATTCGGGTGAGCACAGGGCGCCCTGCCCTGTGTGGCTCAGCGGTTAGCGCGTCGGCCTGCACACCCAAGGGTGGCAGGTTCAACTCCCAGTCAAGGGCACATGCCCGGGTTGCGGGCTCGATCCCCAGCGTGAGGTGTGCAGGAGGCAGCCGATCCGTGATTCTCTCTCATCATTGATGTGTGTCTCTCTCTCTCTCTCACTCCCTTTCTCTCTGAAATCAATAAAAAAATATACACCGAGTGGCCAGATTGTGATGATCCCTGAACGCATAGTAATCTGGCCACTCAGTGTATATATATAGAGAGAGAGGCCCGGTGCATGAATTTGTGCATGGGTGGGGTCCGGCCAGCCTGGCCAGGGGGAGGGGACATGGGCGGTTGGTCGGCCTGCCTGCTGGTCGAACTCCCGGTCGAGGGGACCATTTGCATATCAGCCTTTTATTCTATAGGATATACACTGAGTGGCCAGATGATTATGCGTTCGGAGATCATCATCATCTGGCCACTCGGTGTGTATATATATTTT
>NW_027645399.1:0-25174 GCF_951640355.1 Cnephaeus nilssonii | reverse complement strand
CTGGCCCCCGGGCAGGCGTCTGCGGGCTGTGTGTGCAGAGGAGCCGGGGGCCAGCGGGCACCCGCCGGCCTGTCCCCAAGGCTCCGCCGGGAGGCCCGGGGCCGGTGCTGCCCCTGCCCTGGGCAGCGGCTGTGGCCGCCACGGAGATCACCCCGCAGAGCTCTGCTTCCCTGGCCTCGGGGGGCCGGTCCCCAGGCCAAGATGTCCAGAGGCCCAGTGCACACGCCTTCCCCACCGGCCTCCATCTGCAAGTGCCTGGGCTCGGTGTCCCCTGGCAATGGAGGGCTGCCCCTCGCGCTGCAGGCCCCTGTGGGCAGGGCCCGGGCAGGCCTGCTCCCTCTGGGCCGGGGCTCCCCGCGGCGCAGCACTGGTCTCTGCCCCCTGGTCTCTGTCCTCCCCGGGGCTGTGAATGGCGAGGGGCTCGAGGGAGGGAGAGGGGGGATGTGAGGGAGCCTGTGGCGAGGACTGAACGAAGGCAGCGGCTCCCGGGACAGCACGGCCGGACCCAGGCTGGGAGCTGCTCGGCCTGCGACCCTGGCGCCCTGCCCGCCCGCGGCCTCGGCCTTCAGCTCTGTGACTCGGGTCCCCCCTTCAGTCCCCAGATCCCTGAAGCCCAGGGGGCTCCCCTCACCCCACTGTCACCCAGACGCCTGGGCCCCAGCCCCCCGGGGCCCTGCCACCATGCGTGCTGCCTCCCGCACGCAGCGACTAGGGGGTTCTCTTATCATTAGAACAACGTTCAACCCACATGGGGTAATTTTTGTTTAAAAGCTACAGAAATTAGCACAACTCCCCACAATTCTGTTGCAATGACCTCAAAGTCTCTGTGGGCAGTCACCCCAACCACAGAAATGCCCTGCTCAGGGCAGCAGCCAACACCCTCCTCTCGAGCCAGTGAGAGCCAGCTCTTCCAGAGCGCCCTCCGGGCACGGCGGGCGGGGACCCGCAGGCAGGCTCCAGGAGCCCAGCTCTCCTGACAGAACCCCAGAGGGGCAACTGACAGGCCTGACCCCTGCAGACCTGGAGGTGACTGCGAGTATTCTTCCAGGTGGAATGAAGATGGAGCACGTGCGCGCACACACACACTCACACACACACACACTCACACACACACTCACACACACGCACATGCACACATACGCGCGCGCACACACTCACACACGCATGCACACGCATGCACACACATGCATGCACATGCACACTTACACACACCACACACGCGCACACACGCACACACACGCTGGGGTTCAAGTCCTGCTCTGCCACTTCCCGGTGGCTTGTAGCTGGCGAGCTCCTCCTGCTGAGCCGCGGAGGTCTGCAGGGGGGGTCTGCAGGGGGAGGTCTGCAGGGGGAGGTCAGCAGGCGGAGGTCTGCAGGGGGGGTCTGCAGGGGGAGGTCTGCAGGGGGAGGTCTGCAGGGGGAGGTCTGCAGGGGGGGTCTGCAGGGGGAGGTCTGCAGGGGGAGGTCTGCAGGGGGAGGTCTGCAGGGGGAGGTCAGCAGGCGGAGGTCTGCAGGGGGAGGTCTGCAGGGGGGGTCTGCAGGGGGGGTCTGCAGGGGGAGGTCAGCAGGGGGAGGTCTGCAGGGGGAGGTCTGCAGGGGGAGGTCTGCAGGGGGGGTCTGCAGGGGGAGGTCTGGAGGGGGGTTCTGAAGGGGGAGGTCAGCAGGGGGAGGTCAGCAGGGGGAGGTCTGCAGGGGGGTCTGCAGGGGGAGGTCTGCAGGGGGAGGTCAGCAGGGGGAGGTCAGCAGGGGGAGGTCTGCAGGGGGAGGTCAGCAGGGGGAGGTCAGCAGGGGGAGGTCTGCAGGGGGAGGTCTGCAGGGGGCAGCCATCCCCACGCGGGCCGGGCCGCGACCAGCAGGCTCAGGCAGGACAAGTTTAAGGTAGCTACTCCACAAGGTGGCTACAAACATATTTCACATTTTAACTAAAATATTTAAAAGTGTTTTGAAATTAAAAATGGTAGCTTGGTGCCCGTGCCACCGGATATATCATTGTTGGAAAGATGGAGGAACAGCCTCTGCGTGAGGGTCTCAGGGCAGCAGACACCCCAGCCTTAGCCCCCAGGAGGTCTTGGGGCCACTGGGCGGGGGGCAGCCTCCCGGGAGAGGAGCCCACACGCAGGCCCGGCCTTGCCGAGCCGCCCGAGGTGCAGACAGCGCCATTATGAGGCTGCGGCAGCTGGCCGGCAAGATAAAGGCCGTGGCTGTGCCCAAATGGAGCCTAACGATCGGGGAGGACACAGGCCCCACATCAGGTGTCCTGAAAAGATCCTGTCATTCAGCAAACAAGACACCCCAGCCTCTCCCTCCCCACTCACCAGGCCCCTCACTGTCTCCTATGCAGGCTTGGGAGCCTGAGCCAGTTGCCATGGCAGCCCGACCCTCCCCACCTCACCCCCCCAGTGGTGGGAAATTGTCCCCTTCTGAAATGGCTAGTGTGTCTGTCGTCCCAGCAGCCCCGCGCCCGCCCGCGCCACGCAGCAGCTTCCAGGACAGGCACACTCGGCCTCTGTGGCGCTCGGGCCCAGCTGGGGCGCGGGCTCTGGGGACACACTGGACACTCACAGGCCCGCGGCAGCAGGGCCTCGGAGGGCCCGCACAAGGGACCCTTGATGAGGGGCCTTTGAGAGCCGGAGGGGCTGCCGCCTCCCCTCCTCTCCTTAAATAGCCGGCCTCCCGCCGCCGGCCTGCAGGAGCTCAGCACCAGCCTTCCGGTCTCCACCTGCGCCGAGAGGTAAGGGCGGGCGGGAGGTAAGGGCGGGCGGCGTGGGGGTGCCTGTCCCTGAGGTGCCTCTGTGATGGACCTACCTACCAAGACACCCGTCTAACCAGAGCGGCCCCCAGCAGAGTCCCTGCCCACAGTTTAAGGTAGCTACTCCACCAGGAGCTGCCCGAGCCGCCCAGCTCCTCACCACGAGGCCGCTGTGCCCGGCAGGAGCCAGATGCAGCAGCCGCAGGGAGAGGAGCCGGCTGCCCGGCTGCCCGCCTGCCCGCCTGCCCAGGACGCACTGAGGCCTCCTACGATGGCCACGCCTGCCCGTGGCTCACCTTCCCCACAGCCCTGCCGCCCTGTGGCACTGCCCCGGCCACTCCAGGCCCTGGGCCTCCCCTGAGCAGGGCAGGCGGAGAGCGGAATGCAGACCATCCTGCGTAAATCCCTATCAAACCCCTGGCGGGAGGGGCAGGGAGACAAGCTGAGAGCGTTTGGAAACTAAGTCTCTGTCTAGAGCGGCGCACACGGCCCTCGGCCCTCAGCAGGTAGGAGGCTGGGCTCTGGGCGAGAAGCAGAGAGCCGGCGCTGGCGCGGCACCAGGGCCTCGCGGCCTGGTGCGGTTGTGCGGGCCCACGCTCGGAGGAGCTCTGCTTTCACCATCCTAAGACTCCTCCTTTTTGAACAAGGGCCCTGCATTTCATGTTGCACTGAGCCCCCCAAGTTTTGTCACTGGCTCTGGGGCCAGGCCCCGTGCAGGAGGCGCTGAGCGAGGAGACAGCTCCGTGCAGGCAGACAGACAGCCACACCCAGCTCTGGCCTCAAGGGCTGTGGGCCCGTCCCAGCAGCAAGGCCTGTCGCGCTGGGTGTCCCTGCTGAGTCTGACCTCCAACTCCCAGGCTATCGCCCAGCCAAGTGACCTTGGGCAAGTTCGTCCACTCAAGGCTCAGATTCCTACTCTGCAAAATGGGGTCTGAGGCCTGCCTCTGAGGACTGTGCCTGGCAGAGCTGACAGTCAGCCAGGAGCAGTCTGCAGGGAAGGTCTGCGGGGCGGGGCCTCGAGGGAGAGCGCCCAGCTGGCCCCTCAGCAGCCCTCCCTCATCCCTGTGCTCCAAAAGGCCCAGCCTCTCCCCCAGCCTCCCTGCCTCCCCCCGCCGCCCCCCCCCCCACACACACACACACAGGTCACACACACTTGGAAACAGCAGGAAAACCATCTCCAAATGCTAATTTCAGGCATCCTGCAATTCTCTGGAGCCAGAGGGGATCATTTGGGTGGGGAAAAACCATGGACCCCTTCAAAAATTAAAAAAGCCTATATAATAAAGAGGTAATATGCAAATTAACCATCACACCCCCAAAAGATGGCTCCCTATGACCGGGCCAGCAGGGGGGTTAGTGACTGAACAAGCAGGCTGCTGGGGCGACCAGGCTATCAGGGGGAGCATTTGAGGGTGACCAGGCCAGCTGGGGGGGGCAGTTAGGGGTGACCAGGCTGTCCGGGGGGGGAGGGGAGTAAGAGGTGACCAGGCCAGCAGAGGGGGAGTTAGGGGTGATCAGGCGAACACGAAGAGGCAGTGAGGGGCTATCAGGCCGGCGGAGGGGGGTGGGGTTAAGGGCAACCAGGCAGACAGGCAGGTGAGTGATTAGAAGCCAGTGGTCCAGGAGAGTAAGAGGGATGTCTGACTGCTGGTTTAGGCCCCATCCAGGAGATCGGGCGTAAACCGGTAGTCGAACATCCTCCAAGGGGTGCTGGATTGGAGAGAGTGCAGGCAGGGCTGAGGGGACCCCTACCTTGCACCAATTTTTGTGCACCGGGCCTCTAGTGTGATATAATTAGATGTACACTCCCTCCATCCCTTAAAGCAATCAGCAGCCACTGCTCCCTGCTGCTCCCTCACATGCCCCTGGGCCCCGCCCTGCTCCCTCACATGCCCCTGGGCCCCTCCCTGCTCCCTCACATGCCCCTGGGCCCCTCCCTGCTGTTCCCTCACAGGCCCCTGGGCCCCTCCCTGCTGCTCCCTCACATGCCCCTGGGCCCCTCCCTGCTGTTCCCTCACAGGCCCCTGGGCCCCTCCCTGCTGCTCCCCCACATGCCCCTGGGCCCCTCCCTGCTCCCTCACATGCCCCTGGGCCCCTCCCTGCTGCTTCCCCACATGCCCCTGGGCCCCTCCCCGCTCCCTCACATGCCCCTGGGCCCCTCCCTGCTGCTCCCCCACATGCCCCTGGGCCCCACCCTGCTGCTCCCTCACATGCCCCTGGGCCCCTCCCTGCTCCCTCACATGCCCCTGGGCCCCTCCCTGCTGCTCCCTCACATGCCCCTGGGCCCCTCCCTGCTGCTCCCCCACATGCCCCTGGGCCCCTCCCTGCTCCCTCACATGCCCCTGGGCCCCTCCCTGCTCCCTCACATGCCCCTGGGCCCCTCCCTGCTCCCTCACATGCCCCTGGGCCCCTCCCTGCTGCTCCCTCACATGCCCCTGGGCCCCGCCCTGAACCCTCACATGCCCCTGGGCCCCTCCCTGCTCCCTCACATGCCCCTGGGTAAAAATACTGCTGCCAAGGCCCAGCCTCTCTAGGAGGCAGGAGCTCAGGAGCTCAGTGTGTTAAGGAGGGCCAATGAGAAAAGCCAGGCTGAGCCAGCACCCAGAACCTGGCCCGTTCCTACACCAGTACCTTATGGTGGCACCTGCTCCCTCCCCTCAAGGGGTGCTGTGCAGACTGAGCCCTGTCCGTGCCCCTGGGCACAGCCACTCCTCGTGCCAGCCCTGACTCGGGCATTAAAGGACTTGCTCCAGGTTCCGGGCTGCTCAGCAGAGCCAGGCTCAGCCAGGAGAGCCACCCTCCTCGACTGCTGCCTGCGAGGTGCTTCTCCTGGCACAGCCCCTCTCCTGCCCAGCAGCCCCCACCCCCCCACCCCCCCCCGCACCTCCTCCGGGCCAGGAGCCTCCGGAGAGCTTGAACGCACCCCCGGCTCGAGCAGCAGGGGCAGCAGGCCAGCCCTCTCCTGCTGCACCTCCCGCTCCAGGCCTGGGAGGGTCCGGTGTTTGGGTGGGACGGACCCTCTTCCTTTTGGATCTCCTGAGCAGCCCAGTGTCAAAACAGGTGCATGTCCCCCTGTCTGTCGGGGAGAACCAGGCTCGCCAGCTGTAAACAGCTGCTGCCAAGGCTGGCCCTGGCCTCCCGTGTGGGTGTGGCAGGCCCGACCTCTCGGGGGTCCTGGGACACAGAATGCAGGCCCCGGCCCTGGGACACGGCCCACACTGCGTTGCTAGTGACCCTCCTCTCTGGCAGCGCCGGAGCTGTGGCAGGGGCTGGCCGGAGAGCAGGCACAAGCGGCCACACTCCACACCACCGCCCCGGGGGAGTGCCCGGGCCTCAGGCCCCCCCAGAGCCGGAGAGGGGCTAGCAGGGCTCCGCACGCGAGCCTTTGGGGACCAGGTAACCTACTCCCTGCCCACCAGGAAGGGGCTCAGGGCCCACGTACCACCCTGCCCTCAGGCAGCACCCCTGAGGACCCCTCCGCGTCCTCCCGCCCCCAGAGCTCAGACACACTGGTTGGATCCCCACCCCCAGGGCTGACTCTGCAGGGTCTGGGATAATGGCGTCCACCCCTGCCCCCGCCCCCCGCGCAGAACCTTCACACAGGCAGGTGCAGTGCGCAGCAGCCAGAAAGCGCCAGGCCCCGGTTCTGTTGTGCGTCTTGGTAACGTTCAGGAAGCCCGCGGCACAGATGGACCCGGGGGCGTCCAGGCCCCCACGCCAGGCCGCGCTCCACCGGGCCCCTCCTCTCCTCCTCCAGCCACAGCATGAACGGCCTCGAGGGGGCCTCCGGGCCGGCAGCCAACCGCTCCCTGGCGGCGGCGGATCCGTGTGGCCAGGAGACGCGGCTGGAGAACGTGCTCTTGGCCTCCTTCTACCTCCTGGATTTCCTCCTGGCTTTTGTGGGCAATGCCCTGGCCTTGTGGCTCTTCCTCCGGGACCGCCGGGCCGGCACCCCTGCCGACGTGTTCCTGATGCACCTGGCCGTGGCCGACCTGGCCTACGTGCTGGTCCTGCCCACGCGCCTGGTCTACCACTTCTCGGGGAGCCACTGGCCCTTCGGGGAAATCCCGTGCCGCCTCACCGGCTTCCTCTTCTACCTCAACATGTACGCCAGCATCTACTTCCTCACCTGCATCAGCGCCGACCGCTTCCTGGCCATCGTGCACCCCGTCAAGTCCCTCAAGCTCCGCAGGCCCCTCTATGCTCACCTGGCCTGCGCCTTCCTCTGGGTGGTGGTGGCCGTGGCCATGGCCCCACTGCTGGTGAGCCCACAGACCGTGAGGACCAACCACACGGTCGTCTGCCTGCAGCTGTACCGGGAGAAGGCCTCCCCCCACGCGCTCGCGTCCCTGGCGGTGGCCTTCACCTTCCCGTTCGTCACCACGGTGACCTGCTACCTGCTGATCATCCGCAGCCTGCGGCGGGGCCCGCGCGTGGAGACGCGCCTCAGGAGCAAGGCGGTGCGCACCATCGCCCTGGTGCTGGCCATCTTCCTGGTCTGCTTCCTGCCCTACCACGTGCACCGCTTCATCTACGTGCTGCGCCGCCACCGCGGCACCTCCTGCGCAGCCCGGCGCGCCCTGGCCCTGGGGAACAGGGTCACCGCCTGCCTCACCAGCCTCAACGGGGCCCTGGACCCCATCGTGTACTTTTTCGTGGCCGAGAAGTTCCGCAACACCCTGTGCAGCCTGCTCTGCGGCCCAGGGCTCTCGGGGCGGCCCCCTAGCCTGGGAGGGAGGACCAATGAGAGCTCGGTGAGCGCCAGGTCGGAGCTGTAGCCCAGGCCGGAGCTGTAGCCCAGGTCGGAGCTGTAGCCCAGGTCGGAGCTGTAGCCCAGGCCGGAGCTGTAGCCCAGGTCGGAGCTGTAGCCCAGGTCGGAGCTGTAGCCCAGGCCGGAGCTGTAGCCCAGGTCGGAGCTGTAGCCCAGGTCGGAGCTGTAGCCCAGGCCGGAGCTGTAGCCCAGGTCGGAGCTGTAGCCCAGGCCGGAGCTGTAGCCCAGGCCGGAGCTGTAGCCCAGGTCGGAGCTGTAGCCCAGGTCGGAGCTGTAGCCCAGGTCGGAGCTGTAGCCCAGGCCGGAGCTGTAGCCCAGGCCGGAGCTGTAGCCCAGGCCGGAGCTGTGAGCTTCCCCCCAGTCACACGCTGAGGGAAACCAGGGAATCTGCAGATCACACCGCCCCTGCCAGGTCAGACCTCACCCCCCAGAGCCCAGGTCGTGGTTCTGTCTCACCCGATGCACAAACCCCTAAAAAGGGAGAGCCCTCTGCAGGCTGCCCTGCAGCCCGTGGGCCCAGCGCCAGGATCTCAGCGAGGTCACCGCAGCAGGAGGGCAGGAGGCCTGGGAGGGACCCAGGAGCCCCAGTTTTCCTCGGTGCTGCCAGCGCTCCGGCTCCTCCCACTCAGACACAGAGGCCGGGGGAGCGCGGGCACTGGGGACAGGAGGCGGTCGCAGTATCTCCTGTGATGCGCAAGGTGCTGTGCGTTCCCCCGGCGCCCCTTTGCCGAAGGCCCTGAGTTTAGGAGCCACAGCTGTAACTTGTAGCTGACCACTAAGTACATCTCAGGCTGGCCACCGCAGGTCCGGAGCGGCCTGCGGCACCCTTCCGATCCGATCCTCCTGCTGGAACCACACGGAGGCGGGGGGGGGGGGGCACTGACCACCCCCAGCCTCTCAGCAGCTGCCCACGGAGTCCGGGCAGCGCAGACTAGCGGGCAGGGAGCTGGCCTCCACCATCAGGCGTGCAGGCCTCCCTCAGCCCGTCGCTCCCGGCCGGCCAGGCTCCGAGCGGCTCTGCTCCGGGTGGCGGGCGCGGCCCTGCCAGTGCTCGCTGCTGCACCGCACGACCAGAAACCAACGGCTTGGAGGGTCTCAGGCCAATGTGTTTGGTTAAAGCAACACCCTTCCCAGAACATCTCTCCAACCCAAGAACGGCTCCCTGGGGCGAAGGGAGCAGAGACGGCGGCACGTGCTCTTACACCCACAGTGCGCCCGCCCCACACAGACCCGAGGCCCTGTGGTCTTCAGAGGAGTGCCAGCCGGCTGGGCGGTCCCACTTGTTAAAGCCAAGCTACTTGCATGTCGCATCTTCCATGTCCTGTCCAGGTTTCTGAGGCAGCAGTGCAGCTGGGCCCGTGCGAGTGTGTCTTGGGAGGGGCAGGACGTGCTCAGGCACACACCGGCAGTGGGCACACACCGGCAGCGGGCACACACCGGCAGCGGGCACACACCGGCAGTGGGCACACACACCTGCAGCGGGCACACACCGGCAGCGGGCACACACACCGGCAGCGGGCACACACCGGCAGTGGGCACACACACTGGCAGCGGGCACACACCGGCAGCGGGCACACACCGGCAGTGGGCACACACACCTGCAGCGGGCACACACCGGCAGCGGGCACACACCGGCAGTGGGCACACACACCTGCAGCGGGCACACACACCTGCAGCGGGCACACACACCGGCAGCGGGCACACACACCGGCAGTGGGCACACACACCTGCAACGGGCACACACACCTGCAGCGGGCACACACACCGGCAGCGGGCACACACCGGCAGTGGGCACACACACCTGCAGCGGGCACACACACCGGCAGCGGGCACACACCAGCAGTGGGCACACACACCTGCAGCGGGCACACACACCGGCAGTGGGCACACACACCTGCAGCGGGCACACACACCTGCAGCGGGCACACACACCGGCAGCGGGCACACACCGGCAGTGGGCACACACCGGCAGCAGGCACACACCGGCAGTGGGCACACACACCGGCAGCGGGCACACACCAGCAGTGGGCACACACACCGGCAGCGGGCACACACCGGCAGTGGGCACACACACCGGCAGCGGGCACACACACCGGCAGTGGGCACACACACCTGCAGCGGTCACACACACCGGCAGCGGGCACACACCGGCAGCGGGCACACACCGGCAGCGGGCACACACACCGGCGGCGGGCACACACACCGGCGGCGGGCACACACACCGGCGGCGGGCACACTCCGGCGGCGGGCACACACCGGCAGTGGGCACACACCGGCAGCGGGCACACACCGGCAGCGGGCACACACCGGCAGCGGGCACACACACCGGCAGCGGGCACACACCCGGCAGCGGGCACACACCGGCAGCGGGCACACACCGGCAGCGGGCACACACCGGCAGCGGGCCCGGCCCGGATCACAAAGGACCCCGGCACTACCTGCCCCACAGCCTCTGGTTGAGCCAGGCTCCTGCTGGGTGCCCTGGAGGCACCGGTGGGCACAGGCAGCGTGGGGCAGGAGAGCCGAGCTCGCTGCAGCAGTGCAGAGGGGCGAGGGTGCTGGTCAGAGAGCCAGATGGGGACCAGCGCCCAGACAGGAGACGGCAGGGTCAGTGGGTGGGGGAGGGGGCGGAGGGGGCACCGCGGCAGGCGGCTCTTCCCTGAGTCAGTTCAGGGCAGGAGAAGGTGGGGGTGGCCCGCTGCGCTGGGGTGCCTGGTGGACAGACACGAGTGGAGGCGGCCGTGGCCAGGCAGCGACCACAGGGAGGGCTGGGTGGGAGGGGCACATACACGCCCGTGGGCAGACACGCCCGGCGCCAGCAGGAGAGGTGAGCCCCTGGAGGAGACCCAGTGCTTGGCCACAAGAAGGCATTTCAGCAGGAAAGAGGGCACCACGGCAAAGCCACAGAGGCCAGCAGCAACCTCGGGGTCTGGCAATGGGGGTGCCATGGACCCCAAGGAGGCTGAGGACATGGGGAGCAGATGGGAAAAGCCAGCATATGCACCGGGGAGGGCTGCAGAGAACCCAGAGGGCATTTTGGACCTTGGGGGCCACCCAGCCTGATGGAGGGAGGGAGGGAGGGAGGGAGGGAGGGAGGGAGGGGGAGCTACTGAAGCCTCCAGCCTTCTCAAGAGCATACAGGGTGAGCAGAGACATGTCCAGGCTGCAGGGCACAGATGCTGGGCAGCCAGGGTGCCCCAGGGCCTGGCCCTCGGGGAGCGGGAGGGAGGCCACCTGCGGGTGGGTGGGGGTGGAGACAGTGGGAGGAGGAGGGGGAAGTGGAAGGCACCTCTTCTGAGAGCCTGGAGTTACAGCGCAAGGAGGCCTGGCGGAGCCCGGGAGACGGATGGCCCTGAATTTAAGAATGGCGGGCCGGGCCTGCTCTCTCCAGAGCCCAGCCTGGTGCAGGTGGGAAGCAGAGGCTGGCGTCAGCCTCGCGTGCCGGGGGCCAGGAGGCAGTCACCTGACTCAACGCTCCTGAGAGTCTACCAGCTCCCGCTCGGCCACCTGCCTCCCTGCCCAGCTCACCTGCCCGCGTTCTTCACGAAGCCCAGGTCGGCCAGCTCCACTCCACACAGCTGGCAGCAGAAGCAGCCTGGGTGCCAGCTGTTGTTCATGGCCTTGATCACGCGGCCAACGATGAACTCGCCTGAAAGAGGGAGGTCCCTGCTGGCCAGGGCCGGGCCCTCCCCTCAGCCCAGCCCCAAGCCCAGTCCACACGGGTCCTAGGCCCCCGTGCAGCCCCCGGGGAGCTAATGCCTGAGGGGCCTGAAGGCTGGTGCTCAGAGAAACAGGGCTTGGGCAGGCACGGGAGAGCTCCAGATCCTGGCCGCACGGGACCTGGCCACACGGGACCTGGCCACACGGGACCTGGCCGCACGGGACCCTGGCCGCACGGGACCTGGCCACACGGGACCTGGCCGCACGGGACCCTGGCCGCACGGGACCTGGCCACACGGGACCTGGCCACACGGGACCTGGCCGCACGGGACCCTGGCCGCACGGGACCTGGCCACACGGGACCCTGGCCGCACGGGACCTGGCCGCACGGGACCCTGGCCGCACGGGACCCTGGCCGCACGGGACCTGGCCACACGGGACCTGGCCACACGGGACCTGGCCGCACGGGACCCTGGCCGCACGGGACCTGGCCACACGGGACCCTGGCCGCACGGGACCTGGCCACACGGGACCCTGGCCGCACGGGACCTGGCCACACGGGACCCTGGCCGCACGGGACCTGGCCACACGGGACCCTGGCCGCACGGGACCTGGCCACACGGGACCCTGGCCGCACGGGACCTGGCCACACGGGGACCCTGGCCCATCGGCCAGTCGCCACCCTTACGTACCACAGGAGCCGCAGCACGGAGCAAACAGCATCTGGAAATCGTGCTCGCAGTACTTCCGGCCTTCAAACTGCAAATGGGCGGCAGAGCCAGCGTCATCCGGTCTGCACTGGCGGCTCTGTCTGGTCAGAGCCTGCCTCAGGCAGACCAGCACCCACTCTGCTACCCTCCCAGGGGCACCAGCCCTCCCAGAGCGGCTTCCTGCAGGAAGTGCGAACAGCGGAGGGACAGGGGCAGGGGGCTGAGTGGAGGCTGCAGAGAGGGAGCAGCCTCGAGGCCTGGAGGCCAGGGTGCAGAGGGAGGGCCTCAGCCTGCTGTCCGCTGCAGGGGCCACCCTGGGGTCCTGGCGCCTGCCCCGGCTGGGGGCCGCAGGCTGGGAAGGCTGGGCAGGTTTGAACTGCACGTGTCACTGTGCCCCATGCCGTGTTCTCTCTGTGAGACGTGCATTTCCTAGAGGCCACAGAAGACCCAGGGACGGGACACAGGAGAGTGGGCCGGAGGGAGAGCCCCGTCCCAGGCACCAGGCTCCAGCCTCCCACCTTCTGACTGGGCCCAAGCACCTGGCACAGACCCGCAGAGGCCAAAGCCTGCCTTGCTCTCTCCTCCCGGACACTGGCCCTGTTTCCTGTTCTCAAAAATGAGTGTCTTACAGGCTGCAACCACATCAGGCGATCCGGGACGCAAAGGGGCAGCAGAGTGACCATTTCACGCTGGGTGACCATTTCCTGAGCACCTCCTGTGTGCCAGGCTTTGTTCCAGGCACACAGCCCCCACTCCCACTGCCCCTACAGCGGGCTAGCCTTTCCCATCAGCCCCCAGCCCTGCCTGGGAAGTCTGCGGGAGCCCGCGCAGGGCGGTGCTGATCAGCGGCTCTGGTGCACACATCCCACCAGGCGTGACAGGGCACGGAGCCCAGCAGACGCTCACACAGCGCCGGCCACACAGGTGCCAGAAATAACTTCAAAGGCACAGGTGACAGTAAAATGTAATGAAATAGGAAGTGGGGGGGTTGAGTTTTTTTACCTTTGTTTTTAATAAAACTTATCTCATTGTACATTTACATAATTTAATTTTTAATCACTCTAACAACCAACTTGCAAGATTATTGAGAACTTAACAATGTGCTTTGTGAGCAAGGTTGCCAGTCTAGCCACCTTCCCTTGCATCTGGGTTACCGCAAAAGCCAGCCTCCACCGCCTGCACCTCCAGCCTCCACCCCCAGCCTCCTCCTGCACCCCCATCCTCCACCCCCAGCCTCCTCCTGCACCCCCATCCTCCACCCCCAGACTCCTCCTGCACCCCCAGCCTCCTCCTGCACTCCCAGCCTCCTCCTGCACCCCCAGCCTCCACCTGCACCCCCAGCCTCCTCCTGCACTCCCAGCCTCCACCTGCACCCCCAGCCTCCACCTGCACCCCCAGCCTCCAGCCTCCTCCTGCACACCCAGCCTCCACCCCAGCCTCCTCCTGCACCCTCAGCCTCCTCTGTCCCCTCCACCCCCAGCCTCCACCTGCACCCCCAACCTCCACCTGCACCCCCAGTCTCCACCGGCACCCCCAGCCTCCACCGGCACCCCCAGCCTCCATCGGCACTCCCCACCTCCACCTGCACTCCCCACCTCCACCTGCACTCCCAACCTCCACCGGCACCCCCCAGCCTCCTCTGTCCCCTGCACTCCCAGCCTCCACCTGCACTCCCAGCCTCCTCCCCTCCTGCGCCCCATGCAGTCTCTCCTCAGCCCAGCAGCCTGTGGCCCCTTCCCAACATGGGGCAGACGGATTCCTGGCCTCCACACCCAGCATGGCTCCTGCCTCTCCCACGGTGAAGTCCTAAGGCCCACCAAGTCAAATGACTCTGCCCCTGCCTCACCCACTACTCCCTCCGCTCTGCTTCCTTCACACCCACCTGCCACAGGGAAGCCGCCTCTCGGACCTCAGGCCCTTTGCACTTGCCGTGCGCGGCTGAGCACTCTTCCTGCGGCTGCGGGCGGGCTCCCTCCCTCCTCCCTCCTTGGGGCTGCTTCCCCCCCCTCCCCCGCACCCTGTCCCTCCAACCCAAGCGCTCAGCACCTTCAACCTGACAGACACCCAGGCACTGGGTTTACTGTCTGATCCCAAGACAGGGGAGGCGGCAGGGCAGGGGTTGCCCAGGGAACCGGAGGAGGCGACACCCTTCAGCACCCGCACCGCGGGGCGGGGCGGGGCTCCCGGGGGCGGGGCTCCCGGAGGCGGGGCGGGGCCCCCGGAGGCGGGGCGGGGCTCCCGGGGGCGGGGCGGGGCTCCCAGGGGCGGGGCGGGGCTCCGGAGTGGGCGGGGCTCCGGGGCGGGGCGGGGCTCCGGAGGCGGGGCGGGGCTCCCGGAGTGGGCGGGGCTCCGGAGGCGGGGCGGGGCTCCGGAGGCTGGGCGGGGCTCCCGGAGTGGGCGGGGCTCCGGGGCGGGGCGGGGCTCCGGAGGCGGGGCGGGGCGGGGCCCTCACCTCGTAGAAGAGGCCGTCGGGGAAGGGCCGGAAGCACTGGGCGCACACGAAGCAGCGCTCGTGGAACAGCTCGCCGCCGCTGTGCACGATGCGCTCGGCCGCGCCGAAGCGGGCCCCGCAGCGCAGGCAGGTCGCCGAGGCCAAGACGTCCGCCAGGTGGCTGCGGAGGAGAGGGGCGTCAGGACCCGCAGGCCCACGGGGCGAGAGCATGTCTCCGGGAAGGACAATCACGTTCCTCGCCGCCCGCGATGGTCTCGGCGCTGGGGACTCAGAAACACGTGGTGGCCAACCCCGGGCCACCCTTCCCGGCCACCCACCCCCCAGCAACGCGGCCCTGGCGCTGCTCACCCAGCCCACAGGCTGCAGCGGGCACGGGGCACCTCCATTTCTCAGGTGCAGAAAGGGCCACAGTGAGAGGAGGCCAAGCTCCCTGCCTCCACCACCCCCTGCAGCCCAGGGCAGTCCAGAGGGTCAGGTCCAGGTGGCCTCTGCCGGCTGCCTGCCCCTCCCTCTCCGGGCCAGACTCCCAGCTGGGAAACAGAATCCGGCTGGCTGTGTCCCTCCCCACCCCCGTTCTGTGCCAGTTACACACGAGCGTACACACACATGCACACCCGCACGCGCACGCTAAGTACTCGGCACTCAGGACACACTCTAAGCCCTACGCAGGGTGGGCTGTGGCTGTCAGCATCACTGATGTGGTTCCAGGCCCAGTCCTCCTCGAGCTGGGCCATCTCTTGGGGTGTCAGTGGTCAGGTATAGAACGTAACCCCAGTCTCATTTAAACCCCCAAAGCCACCTGCCTTCTGGGTGAGACTTAAGGCTCAGAGAGGTTAAGTGACTTGCCCAAGCTCACACAGCAGATGACATAGTCCAGATCTGAACCCACATGGGTTGGACTTCAATGGCTCCTTCCCCTGCACCATGAGCTAGTTTCACACCGTCTGCCTCCCAAGATCGTGCACTCCTCCTGCCCTGGAGGTGCGAGTCTTTGGGGCAGGCCAGTGCGGGGAGCAAGTCTTGCCCGTGGAGGTGACAGCTTCCCTCTGAGGAAGGGCAATCCAAGCTGCACGGTGGGAAAGGGGCTTCTGAGCCAGGCCCCTGCCTGTGCCCTGAGGCCTGGCCCAGAGGAGCAGGCCACCCCGCACCAGCCCTGCCACCTCCCACGCCCTGGCGGCTATGCCTTTCCAGTGAGCAAACACGCTTTCCCAGTGTCAGTGCCAATGCTGGGGGTGCTGCCTGGAAGGTGAGTCAGGCTCGGCGAGGAGAGACAGACCGGACCATCTTGTGTGAGAACGTCTCTCCAGCCTGTTCCCCTCCCAGGACACTGAGCCCCCGCCCTGCACAGCATCGTGGGGAGAATTCTGAGTGAGCCCCCCGCACCCGCCCGCAGGAGTCCCAGGGGCGGGAGCAGCGCTGTCTCCAGGGGTCCTGGCATAGGATGTGGACAAGGGCCTCACAGGGAGGGAGGGTCAGAGGGCGGCTGCCACACAACCCGATGGAGGCTGGGCTGGGTTCCAGGAGGGAAACCACGCGGGGAAACCATATGGCGGGGGGCCGGGGGGGGGGGCGGGCGCAGGAGAACTCAGGGAGCCTGGACGCCTGGGGCCCAAAGCCCCTCTGATGTCCAAGTTGAGGCTGCAGGGCCAGGAAGCAGGAGTGGCAGGAGGAGTCGGGAAGAGCCCACCTCTGTGCCCCCACTTCCTGCTGGTCCCCACGGGTGCCAGGCCGGGCAGGGGCTGGCGCGGCGGGCTGGTTTCCTGTCCGGAACGTAAGACCCTTGCACATCCCATGCGCCCCCCCCCCCCCCCCCCCCCCGCCAAGGTGCCAGCTGCAGGCAGACAGGAGGTCCTGGGAGATCAGGCATCAACAGGAAGGCCTGGGCTCTGGGCCTGCAATCCCACCTAAAAGAGCCAAAAATGAACCCAAAAAAGGTGTTCAGTTGAGCCCCAGCTTTGGGATTGCCTCTGGCAACAAGTAAGGCCACTCTCCCAACACACCCACTCTCCCCCTGCCTCCGGGGCCACTGCCCAGGGCTGGGGGCCAGTGCCCTCGCGTCTCCACGCCCCTCCAACAGAGGCTGGCCTGCCCGGTCCGTGTCCAGTTCCCGCTGGCTCCCGGGGCACCTAGGTCGCGGACGCTGCTGTCTGCGGCTGCGTGCCTCGCACACCCCTGCACAGGCGGCGCGTGGGGGCGACCGCCTGAGTCCTGCACCTGCTGGCTGCCCGGCCCAGCTCTCAGCCAGCAGCACCCCTCAAGGCGCTTCTGTGGCCACTTCCCGCACCACCTGCTCAGGAACGAACAGCACTGGTGGCCCCGGCCGAAGGCAGAGGGATGGCGGACGTGCCCAACCAACGAGCCGCAGTGCTGCCAGCTGTCTCGGGGGACTCTGAGCGCCCCCACATCAAACCTAAGAGACCTGGAAAAGGTACCTGCTTCTCTGGCTTCATTTCTATATTTCAAAGAGGCGCATCAGAGCAGCAGTTGCTGCCCAGCGGGCTGAGTGGGGCTCTGTGGCACGGAGCGTGTGGGCACAGGGCCCGGCGGGCTGAGTGAGGCTCTGTGGCACGGAGCGTGTGGGCCAGGGCCAGGGCCCGGCGGGCTGAGTGAGGCTCTGTGGCACGGAGCGTGTGGGCCAGGGCCAGGGCCCGGCGGGCTGAGTGAGGCTCTGTGGCACGGAGCGTGTGGGCACAGGGCCCGGCGGGCTGAGTGGGGCTCTGTGGCACGGAGCGTGTGGGCACAGGGCCCGGCGGGCTGAGTGAGGCTCTGTGGCACGGAGCGTGTGGGCCAGGGCCCGGCGGGCTAAGTGCTGGACAGAGAGCTGCTGTTTCAGGAACTCTGGGAGCATACACCACAGCCAAGAACAGAGAACACAGTCTCCCCAGTGACCCCCAGGGAGACACCCGTGCCCACCTGCCGGATGATGCACAGGATGCCGAGGGCACACCCCGAGCTGGGGAGAGCATGCCATCTTGCACCCCTTCTCCAACCCTCCCAGAACCCCAAATGCTCTCAATCTTGACTGCCAACGCAAGCCATTTGTAGGCTTGTGCCAGATGTCCCTGAGTGGCAAGAGGTCCCTTGACAATGGCTGTGCCAGGTCCTTGTGAAGGGCGACCGCTGGTTCCAGATGAGAAAACGGGAGCTCAGAGAGGGCCAGTAACCTCCTGAGGGTCACACAGATCTGACCCAGCTCCTGTCCCCTCGGCTCCTGGCGGCATCACACAGGCATGGACATTGAAGACTGTTTGTTCAGTATCTCAGACCTCCCCCTCCAGCCTCCACCACCTGAGCCCAGAAAGACGGTGTTGGTTGGGGGACAGGCAGCGGCGGCCACAGGGGTCTGTTCGACCGCGGCCACGTCAGCCTGGCCCCTCAGCGGTGTGCGCTCTGCCGACCCGGCTGCAGTCGGGCGCGGGTGCTGGCTGGTGTGTGGCCACAGCACAGTCCTCTCTGACCCTCGGCTGCATCCTCTGTAAAATGGACTGGCAACAGCTCCCTCCAGGGCGTTGGGGGGTGAAGTCCAGCACAGCCCACACGGCTCCATAGCTGGCAGCCGTCACCTCCCTTTCCTCCTCCACCCAGGCACTGTGCCAGGTGCGGGGAGGGGGTCCACTCGGCACGGCCCCCAGAGCTCCAGTGGCCGCTGCGGGCACTGCCTGGGCCTCTGCCCTGCCGGCAGTCTGGCTGCGGGGGCGCCAGCTCGTGCCGTGACCCGGAGTTCACACGGAGCCAGCCCACGCCCAGGCCAGGGACCCGCCTGCTGCCTCGGGCTGCTGCACAGGAAGCATTTGCGCCATGAGAAGCGCCCCAGACCTGCATGGACGGGCTGAGTGGGGCTCTGTGGCACGGAGCGTGTGGGCACGGACCCCTGGGAAGTCACGGGCCTCTCTGCTCTAGCAGACCCTGGAGCGGACGCACCTCAGACACATCACAACGGCCCCAGAGGGCCCTCCAAACCGAGTGGTCCCTAACGCACGCGTGCAGCAGCGCTCTCCTGCCGCTCAGCACCTCGCCCGCCTCGCCATCCCTGGGCTTCCGCACTGTGCTTCGGGCTCCTGGGCCCCGGCCACCGCTGCCCACGCACCACTCCCTCCACAGACACCAGGTGCATGGAGGTGAAAACGAGGTTCCCCGCTCAGGTTCCCCGCCTGCGCGCGAGCAGTCCCCAGCAGGTCCTCGCTGGGCTGCAATGCCAGGTGCAGGCGCAGGTGGAGGTGGAGTGCAGGTGCAGGCCGGCCTACGGCTCCCCCCAGTGCCGCTGGGCAGCCTCTGAACCCCACCCCGCCCCGCCCACGCCCCTCCTGCTCCATTCCCAGACCCTGACAGGCTGATGGCTCTGAGCACCACCACCCGCACTGCCACCTGTGGGCACCCTGGGCCTGCACGGCTTCCTCCCGGGGCCCTCACATCCCCCACCTCCCTGACGGCAGCTCTGTCTCCTCCCAACCTCAGTGTCCTCTCCCTCAGTGCCTCCCCGCCTCCTCTGGGGCCCCACCTGTGGCTTGATGCAGAAGACCCAGCCCACGGCCCTTCTTGCTCTCTCCCCTCCCACTGATGGTTCCAGCCAGCGGCCCTGGGCACCCGACCCCACACCTCTCGCACCCTCCAGCCCAGGGCAACTCATCTTTGTGGAGCAAGGTCCACACTGAGGCGCCAGAGTCCACCCGGGAGCCCGCTCCGCCATCTGGGACGGGTGATGGCCGGCGGGCTGCCCACTCGTTTTGCTTATCTATAAAGTGGTGATATAACGACCCCAGCCTGAGGTAGTAATGGGGTTTCATAGGAAACTAACCCTGAACCCCCATCTTAGTGCCCTGCCCCAGAATGTGGTCCCAGTGGCATTGAAGCATCCCTCTTATATAAAAACTGCTGTTTGAAATTCTAACCCTGCTATTCTGGCTTCTGTAAACACTTGCTTGCTTAAATAATAAGGAAAATAAGACTACTCCCATTCCAGAGAGGCCATAAACCTTCCCCAGACGAAGTTTTCAGTGCTGGCGCCAGGCCAGGCCTTTGGTTGAGGTCTCAAAGCCCCAACACATAGGGCCCTTTAAGAACTTGCAAAGGTCAGAGAAACATCGATCAGACCGTCAAACCTCAGAGGGAAGGTAGGGGAGGGTGGGGGTAAGGGGGAGAGATCAACCAAAGGACTTGTATGCATGCATATAAGCCTAACCAATGGACACAGACAACAGGGGGGTGAGGGCATGAGGGGGGGGAATGTTAGGGGGTTAATGGGGGGATGAGGACACATATGTAATACCTTAATCAATAAAGAAATTTTTTTAAAAAAAGAACTTGCAAAGGGGACCAGAAAACCCCATATTTGGGAGACAAAGAAGGTAAAAAGATATAAATAGGGAAACTTCCTCCATGTTAGGGTCCAGAATTTGAAAGACATTTTTCTCTGGGCCTGCGCGTAATCCTATCTAATAAAGAGGGGATATGCTAATTGACCCTCATGCCATCGCAAAGATGGCAGCGCCCACAGCCAATAAGGAGGGAATATGCTAATTACTGTCACGCCCTCAAATATGGCGGCGCCCACAGCCACAAGATGGCGGCGCCCAGTCCCCTCAGCCCCGCCGAGGCGGCAGATGCACGGCAAGGCGAGGCCCGTCCCCAGGCAGGCCTGGACTTGCCTCACACCTGCCTCCAGAGTCCCCCAGTCCCCTCAGCCTCCCAGCCACCCAGGACCGGCCCAAGGCACAGGCAAGCCTTGGATGGCGGCTGCCCAGCTGCCCAGCTGCCCAGGGCCGCCCGAGGCTCAGGTAACCAGGGCCAGCTGAGGCTTGCGCTGCCGGCAGTGGCAGCAGCAGAGGTGTGATGGGGCGTTGCCTTCCCCTGATCGCCAGGTTGCCTCCTGCCCCTGAGGGCTCCCGGACTGTGAGAGGGGGCAGGCCAGGCTGAGGGACCCCCCCTCCAGTGCATGAATTTTCATGCACCGGGCCTCTAGTAATAATAATAATAAAGTGATTCCATTTCTCTAAGCGTTGCTTGGTTTTCTCCAGTCTTCTGCAACAGCATCACCCAGCGAGATGAGCCGCAGCCTCCCAGCCCTTGACTGAAGGGCCCGCAGGGGGTCAGGGAAAGGACACAGCAGCAGCTACCAGGACACGGACACGGCCCCTGGGCGCCGGCCGCCACCTACCCGGGCGCAGTGGCGCAGGTACAGCCTGGGTGCAGTGAGCACACCCAGCCGGGAGGCCATGGCAACTCCTCCCAGCGCAGAGCGCCGCTCAGACTCCAGCCGGGAGCAGCCAGGAGCAGCCACCAGGCCAGACAGACGGGACCACCATGCAGAGCCGCCCGCCCCACTCACATTACGCCATGACCTCCAAAGGGTGCAGGGTCCCTGCGAACAGAAAGGACATTGTTCCCGCGGGAGGGGCAGCACAGTGAAGGCAGAGGCTGGGGGGGGGGGGCGGGGGCGAGGGGCTTGCTGGGGATCCCAGAAACACTGGGTCAGGTCCCTGGGCCAGGCAGGTCCCGCAGGTCCCGGCTGCCTGAGCCCCTGCACATGCCGAGGAGGGCAAAGACTGACTGACCCCGGGCAAGCCAAGCCGCAACCATTCAGCTTCCTTCCCTTTCCTGCGACCCCGAGGCCACAAATACCACCTGGGAGACCCAAAGGACCGCCCGCCCCTGGTCCAGCCAACGAGGACCAGCATCCAGAGGTGCAGGCTGTCCAAAGCCCGGCGGCTCCGCCCGGGGAGGAGTGGCAGGCCAGGAGGTGCGGAGGCAGGCTTACACCTTGGTATCTAAAGAGCTGGCTGTGCTCCGGTCCGCACCTGACCGTGATCACTGCCGGCCCCGCACGTGGTCAGCATAAAGTCATAACCCAGAGCGTCACAGGAATCTGAGCCCGGGAGCGTTTGGTCCAGGAAAACCCTGACCCCTGGTAGTCCCTAAATCCCTAACGCCATGGCGGCCTTGGAAAATAACAATCCATATTCCCAACGTCCTCCCTAAGGGAGAAGGGACCAGCCAAGAGGAGCTTCCTGTGGTTAACTGGGCCCAGGTGAATAACAAGAGTCCAGCAGCCATTGTTCCCAGAGGCTCCCTGCGCACCAGGGAAAAGCCTGGCCGAGCTGCCCGCCCCGCACTGTGTCCGCCCTTGTAAGAGCTCCTAGGATCAAAGCCCACCAAAGCGCTAATGGCCTGCCCATCCAATCAGAGGTGCACAAACTGTATCTTCATTTGCATCTTTGCTGACCAATCAGAATGGGTGGAGCCAATCAAGCAGGACAGTGCTTTTGGGACCAATCAAACTGTACAAATTTGAATTCCTCATTTGCATAAAAATGGGCCAGTCAGGGATGGGCTGTGGTATTTTCTCTATATATGCCAACCTCCCCTCTGTCTCCGTGGAGTACCTGGGCTGTTCCAATGCCAAGCTGCTTCACAATTGAGCTGTTTTCACTGAATAAAGTCTCTCTTGTACCACATCCCAGTTGGCATTGAATTGGTGACAGGGACCTTCAGTTGACACCAGTGATGAGGGAGCAGACAGAGCCAGAGCTCTTTCAAAGTTTCTCCCCAAAGAGGAGATATAACTTACCCTGCCCGGTCCTGCGGGGAACACCCCCTGGGAAGGCTTGTCTTCATGCGACCTCACTCACACAGCCCAGTGCTAAGCCTCTCCGGTGGTTTTAATGCATTACTGTTAGCGCTGCCTGTGATACAATAGCAGCCATTGTCACCGGCAACAGATAACTGTTGGGACAATAACAAACTAACCAAACCCTTAAAAGGAAAATGGAGAAATGAGTTGTGCTTAGAGGTTCTGAAAAGAGCTGGCATATTCCTGGGAATCCAGAAAGCCATGGAAACACGCAGGGCTGTGTGCATGCTGGGGAAAGACCTCGCTCTGACGGCCCTGGCTGTGCAGGCGGCAGAGCGGCTCGGCGGAGCTGCGAGCTGCTGGCTGAAAACTGACGCTGTGCCTGGCAGGCTCAGGGCCTCGGGAGGCTGCCAGGTGACTGACTTCGGCTCGTCACCAGCTGATCACTAAACCACTGAGCCGAGACCCAGTGGGCGCCAGCGACAGACAGACAGGCTTAGAGACTAGTTCAGAAAGACCATTGAACACCAAGCAACACACAGCAGCATAAGCTCTGGGGGTGGTGAGAATCTGATTGCCAGAGTTCCCGCTTCATATTATTTGCAATATCCAGTTCTCAGCAAAAGTTATTTGACATGCAAAGAAACAAAAAAGTGTGGCTTATATACAGAAAAGAAGAGCAAGCAACAGAAACTGTCCCTGATGAAGCCCAAATGGAGAACATTAATAAACAGAAATTATAAAATGGAACCAAATAGAAATTCTGGAGTTGAAAAGAAATACTAAAGAGAGTCCTTCAGGATGAAATGAAAAGACACTAGACAATAATTGAATCCACATGAAGAAATGAAGATCAGCAAAGTAAATTCTACATTTATATAGTAAATTATACGGATAAATACAAAAGACAGTATAAATGTAGTTTTGGTTTGTAAGCCTTTTTCTGTATCTGATTTAAAGACAGCTGCATAATAAAATAATTTAACACAAAAGAAGAAAATAGTATAGGAATTGAGAAACAAAAAAGATATGACATTTTTAAAAAGAGCAAATAGCAGATGTAAACCCTGGAATCTTATCATTACATTAAATGTAAATGAGTTTAATTCTCCAATGGAAAGTCAGAGATTAAATGACCTGCCCTAGCTGGTTTAACTCAGTGGGACAGAGCATCAGCCTTCGGACTGAGGGGTCCCTGGTTCGATTTTGGTCAAGGGCACATGCCTGGGTTGCAGGCTCAATCCTCAGTAGGGGACGTGCAGGAGGCAGTCAATCAATGATTCTCTCTCATCATTGATGTTTCTATCTCTCTCTCCCTCTCCCTTCCTCTCTAAAATCAATAAAGATATATATATTTTTTAAATGGCCTAATTATATCCTTTTTACAAGGATATCCTTGTTACACATTTTTTAATTGATTTCAGGAAGGAAGAGGTAGAGAGAGTAAGAAATATTAATGATGAAAAATAATCTGATCAGCTGCCTCCTGCATGCCCCACCTGGGGATCGAGCCCGAAACCCAGGCATGTGCCCTGACCGAGATCGAACCGTGACCTCCTGGTTCAGAGGCTGATGCTCAACCACTGAGCCACCCCAGCCAGGCGATCCTTGTTACACTTTAGATGGCAAAAACACAAATAGTTTGAAAATAAATAGCAATCAATCAAAAGAGAATTGGGGAAGCAAGTCAGAAAGATCTTGCACCTGGGGATAGGCAGGACCAAGGGAGGGTGAGCGTGTGAGTGGGTGAGGGTGAGAGTGTGAGTGTGAGCGAGGTGTGAGGGTGAGAGGGTGAGAGGGTGAGGGTGTGAGTGAGGGAGGCATGAGGTCTGAGAGTGTGAGCGAGGTGTGAGGGTGAGAGGGTGAGAGGGTGAGGGTGTGAGGGAGGGCGGTATGAGGGTGAGAATGTCAGCAAGGTGTGAGTGTGAGAGGGTTTGTCTGTCGGGGTTTTTTGTTATTTTAAATATTTCTTTATTTTATTCTCTTCTCTTTTCCCACTTTTCTTTTCCTAGTCTATATTTTGCTGCAGCCCTGCCCACGCCCCCTGCGGCTGCTGTCAGCACAGGCCCCACGCCTGCAGAAAACGTGGGGGACTCGGTGAGTTTATTTGGGCCGAACAGCACACCTGAAGCCAGCGTTCGCGGACTGAGAAAGGACCGTTCGCGGCGGTTGCGTTTGGAAGGAGGGAGGCGGGGGGAGTGCGCGGCGGAGGCGGGTGGGCGGCGGCTGTGCGAACGGCAGGGTGTGCGCTCCGGGCGCCGCTCCCGAGGGATCGGGCGTCTCCGCGGCCGGTGAGCCAGCGCGCAGACCGGCTCCTCGAGCGAAGCCCGGGCGGAGCGCCCGGCCGCCCCGGAGGCGAAGCCGGAGCCGGAGCCGGAGCTTCCTTCCTCTCCCGCCCGCCTCTCCCCACAGCCCGGGGGACTTCCCTGCGCGCACCGCCCTTCGGTCCCGGCAGCGGCTCCCTGTCCCCCTCCGTCCCGCCGGCTCCGGTGCAGAGCGGGACGGGCCGGCCCCGGAGGGAGGCTCAGCCTGCGTGCGCGCCGCGGGGAAGCCGCCGGGGCCGGAGGGCGCGGCGCGGGGGCCGGTGAGAGGCCGCCGGGAGGCCCTCCGCCCCGGTGGGCCCGACGCCCCTGTGCGCGGAGGGCGGCCGGGGGCAGGCTGTGCTCGCGGACGCTCGGGCACTTTCACCAGGAAACCCCAGCTCTGTTCGCTCTCCGGTCCCCTGCGGGCGGGGCGCCGGGGCGGCCCGGGGTGCGGGGCTGAGGGACCACGCCCAGCCCCCCCCCCCCCCGCGTGCTCCTGGCTCTCCGCTCCCCTCTCCCTTTCCCTGCAGCCCTGCGGGTTGGGGCGGGGGGGGGGACGCCGTTACGGGGGGGCGGTGAGCCCTGGAAGCGGGGTTGTCGGCAGACCGGGTCGGACTGCTGGGGAGCAGGGGGCTGCTGGGGGCCCCTGGGGGCTGCGCTGAACCCCCTGGCAGAGCCTGAGCAGCACCCAGAGGTGGGGCGCCCTGCAGGTGGGGACCCCGTACACCAGGACTGCTCCCTGCGGCGCTCCCCCTCCCCCGCGCCACGGCTGCTTCTGTCCCAGCGGCGCGGGCCAGCGGGCACCAGGTCAGCGGGCACCCAGGCCAGCGGGCACCAGGTCAGCGGGCACCCAGGCCAGCGGGCACCCAGGTCAGCGGGCACCCAGGTCAGCGGGCACCCAGGCCAGCGGGCACCAGGCCAGCGGGCACCCAGGTCAGCGGGCACCCAGGTCAGCGGGCACC
>NW_027645400.1:0-24145 GCF_951640355.1 Cnephaeus nilssonii | reverse complement strand
GATGGATGTTTCTCTCTCATCGATGTTTCTGACTATCTATCTCTCTCCCTTCCTCTCTAAAAAATCAATAAAATATATATATATTTTTAAAAAGTGATGATGTGACTCCAGTGAAGCGTGGAGTGAACAGAGGGTGTTTGGCAGGGGGCATTCTGGGGTCTGACAGTATTTTTCCATGGGGCTTTTATACATATATATATATTTTTTTTAAATATATTTTATTGATTTAATTTAATTTAATTAAAATATATTTAAATATATTTTAATGATTTAGCATATCATTAGCATATTATACTTTGATTGGTGGAACGGCCGAAATCAATACAAATACATATACTTTTTAAAAGAGCCTCTTTTTTAAAAAAAAAAAAATGTGAGTGCTGTGAATGTCTGCTTTTCCCCCGTTATCTGTGATTTAACAAAGGATTAAACGTCACTCTCTTGCCGAAGACCTCAGGGAATTCGAATCTTGAATTTATTTATTTTCTTTCCACGGTTTGCCCGGGAGACACTGGTATTCTGGCTCCTAGGGCAACGTACACAACCTTCATTAATCGTCTGCCATGACGGGAGTCATACTTTCTCTTCTCCAACTTTTTTTATTTATTTGAGTCTATAAATTTGTACTTGGATGGAAAAAAAAATAGTCTGGCTTTTTCTGTTCTTCATTTTCATTTTATATTTTTTCTTTTCAACAATTGGGTCACAGTTGCCGTTGACTTCATAGGTTGCTGCTCGTTTTTACGACCTGCTCTGGGGCAGGCCCGTGGGATGGATTTTTTTCCTTCCTCCCTCAGTGGAATATCTCTCTCTGTTCTTGGCAATTGGGAGATGGTCAACCGGACCAGTCAACCAGTCGCTATGACGTGCACTGACCACCAGGGGGCAGACAGTCGACCGGCCGACCAGTCGCTATGATGTGCACTGACCACCAGGGGGCAGACAGTCGACCGGTTGACCAGTCGCTATGACGTGCACTGACCACCAGGGGGCAGACAGTCGACCGGTTGACCAGTCGCTATGACGTGCACTGACCACCAGGGGGCAGACAGTCTACCGGCCGACCAGTCGCTATGACGTGCACTGACCACCAGGGGGCAGACAGTCGACCGGTTGACCAGTCGCTATGACGTGCACTGACCACCAGGGGTAGACAGTCGACCGGTCGACCAGTTGCTATGAACTGCACTGACCACCAGGGGGCAGACTGTCGACCGATCGACCGGTCGCTATGACGAGCACTGACCACCAGGGGGCAGACAGTCAACCAGTCGCTATGACGTGCACTGACCACCAGGGGGCAGACAGTCGACCTGTCGACCGGTCGCTATGACGTTCACTGACCACCAGGGGGCAGACAGTCGACCTGTCGACCGGTTGCTATGACGAGCACTGACCACCAGGGGGCAGACAGTTGACCTGTCGACCGGTCGCTATGACGTGCACTGACCACCAGGGGGCAGAGAGCCCACCAGTCGCTATAACGAGCACTGACCACCAGGGGGCAGACAGTCGACCGGTCGACCACTCGCTATGACGTGCACTGACCACCAGGGGGCAGACAGTCGATTGGTCGACCAGTCGCTATGACGTGCACTGACCACCAGGGGGCAGACGCTCCGACCGGAAGGTTCGCTTGCTGCTGGGGTCCGGCCGATCGGGACAGGGCCGGCAGCCCCTACAGGAGACATCCCCAAATCTCCTCCAAGACCTGGAACCCGGCGTTCGGAGCTCCAGATCACTCACGGTTTCTCTTTGCAAAGGGGGAGGGGGTGTAATGACAGGCGTGGCCCGAGTCTCACTTTGAACTATTTCCAATCGGAGATGCATCTATGACAGCTTGAGCTGGTCCTTGTTGGCTGACTTATTTTTTTTAAATATATTTTTATTGATTTCACACAGAGAGAGAAAGAGAGAGAGAGAGGGGGGGGGAGAGAGAAATAGAAACATCCACGAGGAGAGAGAATCACGGATCGGCTGCCTCCTGCACACCCCCTACTGGGGATCGAGCCCGCAACCCGGGCATGTGCCCTTGACCGGGAATCGAACCCGGGACCCTTCAGTTTGCAGGCCGACGCTCTATCCACTGAGCCACACCGGCTAGGAGGACCCTGACATTTAAAAATATATATATATCTTTGCCCGGCCGATGTGGCTCAGTGGGAAGAGCATCGGCCTGCAGACTGAAGGGTCCCGGGTTCGATTCCCGGTCAAGGGCACATACCCGGGTTGTGGGCTCCATCCCCAGTCGGGGGCATGCAGGAGGCAGCCGGTCCTTGATTCTCTCTCCTCATGGATGTTTCTCTCTCTCCCTCTCCCTTTTTCTCTCTGAAATCAATTTTAAAATATAAAATTTTAAAACATTTTAAAATATAAACACTTTAAATATAAAATCAATTTTAAAATTTAAAATATAAAATTTAAATATATTTTTAAAAATTCATATAAATCCTCCCACGACCATCCCTTCAACTTCTGAACTTCCCAACATGCCCCAGGGCCCGTCGCGTTCTTGTTATTGCAGCTCACGAGGGCCACACACAACCTTTATTCGTTTCATTCTATTTGTTATTTTATTTTATTTTATTTTATTTTAAGGAGCGTCCCCTCTCGATCCCGTTTTCCGGCCGGACTCCCCGTGGGCCTATGGAGATCGGAGCTCCGTCCCCGACATTTGAAAGTCAATGAGCCGCAGGTCTGAAGTCCCCTCTTGTTCTTCGGGCCAATTATTCTGGGCGCCAGGGACAGGGCGTTGAAATGGACACTCACCATCTGCTTTGTGTGTGTGTGTGAGTGAGTGAAAGCTGATAGCAAAAGGGCGTTGATGCCCTCAGTTTACAGCGAAGCTCCTAGGTCTTCCCTTTCCTTAAAAAAAAAATAAATATATATATATATTTTTTTATTGATTGCAGAGAGGAAGGGAGAGGGGGAAAGAAATAGAAATAATGAGGAGAGAGAATCATGGACCGGCTGCCTCCTGCACGCCCCCTACTGGGGATGGAGCCCACAACCCGGGCATGTGCCCTTGACCGGAATCGAACCCGGGACCCTTCAGTCTACAGGCCGACGCTCTATCCACTGAGCCAAACCCACTATGGCTTCCCTTTCTTTTTTTTTTTTTAATATAGATAGATATAGATAGATAGATAGATGATAGATAGATGATATATATATAGATAGATAGATTTTTATTAATTTCAGAGTTGAAGGGAGAGGAAGAGAGAAAGAAATAAAGAGAGAGAAAGAAACATCCATGAATAGAGAGAATCACGGATCGGCTGCCTCCTGCTCGCCCCCTACTGGGGATGGAGCCCGCAACCCGGGCGTGTGCCCTTGACCGGGAATCGAACCCGGGACCCTTCAGTCTACAGGCTGACGCTCTATCCACTGAGCCACACCAGGTATGGCTTCCCTTTCTTTAAAAAATAATATAGATATAGATAGATAGATGATAGATGATAGATAGATAGATAGATAGATAGATGATAGATAGATAGATAGATAGATAGATAGATAGATAGATAGATTTTTATTGATTTCACAGAGGAAGGGAGAGAGAAAGAGAGAGAGAAACATCCATGAGGAGAGAGAATCATGGATCGGCTGCCTCCTGCACGCCCCCGACTGGGGGATGGAGCCCGCAACCCGGGCGTGTGCCCTTGACCGGGAATCGAACCCGGGACCCTTCAGTCTACAGGCTGACGCTCTATCCACTGAGCCACACCAGGTATGGCTTCCCTTTCTTTAAAAAATAATATAGATATAGATAGATAGATGATAGATGATAGATAGATAGATAGATAGATAGATGATAGATAGATGATAGATAGATAGATAGATAGATAGATTTTTATTGATTTCACAGAGGAAGGGAGAGAGAAAGAGAGAGAGAAACATCCATGAGGAGAGAGAATCATGGACCGGCTGCCTCCTGGAAACCGGAAACCCATCACATCCTGGCCAGTGTGGCTCAGTGGTTAGAGCATCGAGGGGTCGAGGGTTCCAATCAAGGTCAAGGGCACGTACCTGTGTTGCCGGTTGGCTCGCTGGGCCCGGTTGGGGCACGTGAGGGAGGCAACTGACGTGGTCTCTCCCATCAATGTCGCTCTCTCTCTCTCTCTCTCTCTCTCTCTTCCTCTTTTTTTCTCTCTGTCCCTCCCTCCCTTCCACTTTCTGTAAAAATCAACTGAAAGAGATATTCTCCATTGAGGATCGACAACATAAAAGAAAAAAAAAATAGCACACAGTCTTGGCTGGTGTGGCTCAGTGGATAGAGCGTCGGCCTGTGGACTGAAGGGTCCCGGGTTCGATTCCCGGTCAAGGGCACATGCCCGGGTTGTGGGCTCCATCCCCCAGTAGGGGGCGTGCAGGAGGCAGCCGGTCCATGATTCTCTCTCATCTTGGATGTTTCTGTCTCTTTCTCTTTGTCTTCCTCTCTTTGAAATCAATAAAAATATTTTACAAATATTTTTAAAAAATCAATTGAGTCCTAGCTGGTTTGGCTCAGTGAATAGAGTGTCGGTCTGCAGGCTGAGGGGTCCCGGGTTCGATTCCTGGTCAAGGGCACATGCCCGGGTTGTGGGCTCCATCCCCAGTAGGGGGCGTGCAGGAGGCGGCCGGTCCATGATTCTCTCTCCTCATGGATGTTTCTCTCTCTCTTTCTCTCTCCCTTCCTCTCTGACATCAATAAAAATCTATCATCTATCTATCTATCTATCTATCATCTATCTATCTATCTATCTATCTATCATCTATCTATCTATCTATCATCTATCTATCTATATCTATATTATTTTTTAAAGAAAAGAAAGCCATACCTGGTGTGACTCAGTGGATAGAGCGTCGGCCTGTAGACTGAAGGGTCCCGGGTTCGATTCCCGGTCAAGGGCACATGCCCGGGTTGTGGGCTCCATCCCCAGTAGGGGGCGTGCAGGAGGCAGCCGGTCCATGATTCTCTCTATTCATGGATGTTTCTTTCTCTCTCTCTTTATTTCTTTCTCTCTTCCTCTCCCTTCAACTCTGAAATTAATAAAAATCTATCTATCTATATATATATCATATATCTATCATCTATCTATCTATCTATCATCTATCTATCTATCTATCTATCTATCTATCTATATTAAAAAAAAAAAAAGAAAGGGAAGCCATAGTGGGTTTGGCTCAGTGGATAGAGCGTCGGCCTGCGGACTGAAGGGTCCTGGGTTCGATTCCCGGTCAAGGGCACAGGCCCAGGTTGCGGGCTCCATCCCCAGTAGGGGGCGTGCAGGAGGCAGCCGGTCCATGATTCTCTCTCCTCATGGATGTTTCTCTCTCCCTTCTTTTCTGAAATCAGTATAAATTTTTTTTAAATATAAAAAAAAAAAAATCAATGGAATAAAAAACATCCTCCAGTGAGGATTAACAACATAAAAAAAAAAGCGTGCAATTCTTAGAAATAGTATAGGACTCCTCTTAGTACGGAATCGTTGGGAAAATTATCATTATTCAAACAGTAGAGGCCCGGTGCACAAATTCGTGCACCCGTGGGGTCCCTCGGCCTGGCCTGCGGGTTCGGGCCGAAACCGGCTCTCCGACATCCCCCGAGGGGTCCCGGATGGCGAGAGGGCGCAGGCCAGGCCGAGGGACCCCACCGGTGCACGATCGGGGCCGGGGAGGGACGCGGGAGGCTGGCCAGCCGGGGAGGGACCGCGGGAGGGCTCCAGGGCGTGTCCGGCCCGTCTCGCTCAGTCCCGATCGGCCTGGACCCCAGCAGCAAGCTAACCTACCGGTCGGAACGTCTGCCCCCTGGTGGTCAGTGCACGTCATAGAGACTGGTCGACCGGCTGACTGTCTGCCCCCTGGTGGTCAGTGCACGTCATCGCGAGCGGTTGAGCGGCCTTCGCATAGCATTAGCATATTACACTTTGATTGGTTGACCGGCCGACTGGTCGACCGGACGCTTAGCATAGTAGGCTTTTATGCTATAGGATTCCGTCCAAATAACGATCAATTCCAGGCACGTGTTGCACGTTTGCGGCACCACCAGGTCGTTACACGTTCGCAGGAGGGATGGCACCTTCCTGTTGGCCTTCGAAAGGGAGACACGGTAATAATCATGATGATGATGATCCTCTGATTCCATGATTTCTTTTTTTATGTTTTTTTTTTTAAATAGCTCTATCCGCTGGGAACCCCGCTCCTGGCATTTATGAACGCCTCATGACAGGCAGGGTCTATTTCGGGATTGCCGTGCGGCGGGCCCTGTGGGATCGGACAAGGCCCATCTGCTTTGGTTTTATTTCAGAATGTGCCGGAATGTTCCGGAATGTTCCAGAAGCCCGCGGCAAGGCTTGGGGCACGTGGGTCCAAGATGTGTTCTCGTTTTCGTACTGTTTGGGGCCACGCCACAGAGAGAGGAGTCGAACGTCGGCATTGCATCGGGCTCCACTGTGTTTGTAAATATATTTTTATTGATTTCAGAGAGAGGAAGGGAGAGCGAGAGAGAGAGAGAGAAACATCCATGAGGAGAGAGAATCATGGACCGGCTGCCTCCCGCACGCCCCCCACTGGGGATGGAGCCCACAACCCGGGCCTGTGCCCTTGACCGGGAATCGAACCCGGGACCCTTCCGTCCACAGGCCGACGCTCTAGCCACTGAGCCACACAGGCCAGGGCTAATCATATACATTTTTTGGGGGGTCGGGGGGCGACACCCTATATTTACTGGACTTGGATTTGTCTCCTGGATGGCCATGGTCTGACCCCTTCCGACCACAGATACAACCCTACACAGAACAAACCCCACGGATGGGAACGGTACATGGATAGAGGATTTCCGGAAAAGTCTATCCAGGGTCCTGTGAGTAAACGTCTCATCCTATTTCCACCCGTTTCGACGCCCCTCTGCTCCCCCGGCCTGCTGCCTGACATTTCCGTATGATTTTGGGAAGAAAAATAAACATCCAGTCCCCTCCCTCCCGTCTCGCAGGGTTTAGGAATCCTGAGTGAGAGGGTCATGTCCTGGCCACGGGACACGGCCACAGGCGGGGGGTTTATCGCTCCGGGCAGACGCAGGCGTAGCTGGATTCGCCCACGTGACGGCTTTTTCCATTTCAGTGCACAATGGTGTGTGTGTTTTTTAAAATATACAGATATATTTTATTTTATGGATTTTTTACAGAGAGGAAGGGAGAGGGAGAGAGAGTTAGAAACATCGGGGAGAGAGAAACATCGATCAGCTGCCTCCTGCACGCCCCCCACCTGGGGATGTGTCCGCAACCAAGGTCCATGCCCTTGACCGGAATCGAACCCGGGACCCTTCAGTCCGCAGGCCGACGCTCTATCCACTGAGCCACACCGGTCAGGGATTTTTAAATATATTTTTATCGAGCCCACAAGCCCGGGCATGTGCCCTTGACCGGGAATCGAACCCTGAGCTCCTGGTTCAGAGGTCGACGCTCAGCCACGGAGCCACGCCGGCCGGGCTATTATTGTTATTTTTAAAATATATTTTTTATTGATTTCAGAGAGGAAGACAGAGGGAGAGAGAGAGAGAAACATCCATGATGAGAGAGAATCATGGACCGGCTGCCTCCTGCACGCCCCCTACTGGGGATGGAGCCCGCAACCCGGGCATGTGCCCTTGACCGGGAATCGAACCTGTGACCTCCTGGTTCAGAGGTCGATGCTCAACCACGGAGCCACGCCGGCCGGGCTAGAAATATAATTTTGTGTCTGATTTTGTGACCTTTTGGGGCAGGGACATGAAAATAAAGGCTGGGCCCTGACCGGTGTGGCTCAGTGGACAGAGCGTCGGCCTGCGGAATGAAGGGTCCCGGGTTCGATTCCGGTCAAGGGCATGGACCTTGGTTGCGGGCACATCCCCAGTAGGGGGCGTGCAGGAGGCAGCTGATGGATGTTTCTCTCTCATCATGGATGTTTCTAGCTCTCTGTCCCTCTCCCTTCCTCTCTGTAAAAAAATCAGTAAAATATATTTAAAAAGAAAAAAAGAAAGAAAATCGAGGCTGGCTCCTGGCTTTGCGAGAAGCAGCTGCAGGGATGGGCCCCTAAATAAACGATGACACAAAGAAAAACGTGGTCCATGCCTCCAACCGCCGACAGCTGTCCCTCGCGCACCGCTGGGCCCTGGCCATCCATATCCAGATGTCAGCGATGGTTTTTCCAGGAAAAGGCACCATGCTGACTTTGTTATAAATCAGTCTTGGCCCTGACTGGCGTGGCTCCGGGGTTGAGCGTGGACCTAGGAACCAGGAGGTCAGGGTTCGATTCCCGGTCAAGGGCACAGGCCCGGGTTGTGGGCTCCATCCCCAGTAGGGGGCGTGCAGGAGGCAGCCGGTCCATGATTCTCTCTCATCATGGATGTTTCTATCTCTCTCTCTTCCTTCCTCTCTGAAATCAATAAGAATATCTATACTAATAAAAGGGTAATATGCTCATTAGACCAGACCATCTTCCGGATGTCTTTCCGGGCAAAGCCACTATGGCGGGGGTCAAGGCAGAGGTGGTTAGGGGCGATCAGGCCAGCAGGGGAGAGCAGTTAGGGGGGATCAGGCCAGCAGGGGAGGGTAGTTAGGGGCGATCAGGCCGGCAGGGGGGAGCTGTTAGGGGTGATCAGGCCATAGGGGGAGCAGTTAGGGGTGATCAGGCTGGCAGGGGTGGGCAGTTAGGGGGATCAGGTCGGCAGGTGTGGGTAGTTAGGGGCGATCAGGCCAGCAGGTGAGGCCAGTTAGGGGCAATCAGGCCATAGGGGAGAGCAGTTAGGGGCAATCAGGCCAGCAGGGGGGAGCAGTTAGGGGCGATCAGGCCGGCAGGGGTGAGCAGTTAGGGGTGATCAGGCCAGCAGGGGAGGGCAGTTAGGGGTGATCAGGCTGTCAGGGGAGGCCAGTTAGGGGTGACCAGGCCGGCAGGGGAGGCCAGTTAGGGGCAATCAGGCCAGCAGGGGAGGGCAGTTAGGGGTGATCAGGCTGTCAGGGGAGGCCAGTTAGGGGTGATCAGGCCAGCAGGGGGGAGCAGTTAGGGGTGATCAAGCCGGCAGGGGAGAGCAGTTAGGGGCGATCAGGCAGACGAGTGGTTAGCAGCCAGCGGTCTTGGATATCTCCAAGGGCCCCCAGATATTGGAGAGGGTGCAGGCTGGGCTGAGAGACCCCCTACCCCCATGCCTGAATTTCATGCACCGGGCCTCTAGTATTTACATATTTTTTAAAGAGAGAACTCTTACTTCTGGACAGGTGGCGCCCAGATGGCCTAGCCCCTCCCTCCACGTCCATTTTTAGCATCGGCCTCCGCAGCAGAAATTAACGACCAAGCGATTGAAGTTAACGAGGGTCCTATTTATAGGCAAGAGTGTGAGCTGAACCGTGTGTTTGGGGGATGACCTCACTCATTAAACATACACACGTCCTCCCAACTCGGGGGGCTTGGCGGGGGGGGGGGGGTGTCTGAGGGGCCCCTGGGATCTTCCCTAAAGATTTCCTGTCTTCCACGTGGCTGGTCCCCCCGTCACAGCCTGCAATGGGCCCCCTGGATTGACTGGACCGAGAGAAAAACACCTCACTGAGCCCCGTCCAAACTAGTGGGGCCACAGAGCCCTGGCCGGTGTGGCTCAGTGGGTAGAGCGTCAGCCTGCGGACTGAAGGGTCCCGGGTTCGATTCCTGTTAAAGGCACCTACCTCGCCCTAGCTGGTGTGGCTCAGTGGACAGAGCGTCGGCCTGCGGACTGAAGGGTCCCGGGTTCGATTCCGGACAAGGGCACATGCCCGGGTTGTGGGCTCAATCCCCAGTAGGGGGGCATGCAGGAGGCAGCCGGTCCATGATTCTCTCTCATCATGGATGTTCCTCTCTCTCTCTCTCTCTTTCACTCTCATTTTCAATCAATGAAAAGCCCTAGCTGGTGTGGCTCAGTGGATAGAGCGTTGGCCTGCGGACTGAAGGGTCCCGGGTTCAATTCCTGGTCAGGGCACAGGCCCGGGTTGTGGGCTCCATCCCCAGTAGGGGGCGTGCAGGAGGCAGCTGCTCCATGATTCTCTCTCGTCATGCATGTTTCTCTCTCTCTCTCTCCCCCCTCTCCCTTCCTCTCTGACATCAATAAAAATATATTTTCAAAAAGTGACTATGGTTATAAAAATAAAAGATTCCAAATGGTGTCAAGAATAACATTATTTTGTTTGCATAGAATATTTGACGTTTGTTGGGACATAGAGACTGAACCATAATTGAGATTTTTTAAAATATATATATATATATATTTTATTGATTTTAAAGAGAAAGGGAGAGGGAGAGAGAGATAGAAAAATATCCATGAGGAGAGAGAATCACGGACCGGCTGCCTCCCGCACGCCCCCCACTGGGGATGTTCCCGCAACCAAGGTCCATGCCCTTGACTGGAATCGAACCCGGGACCCTTCAGTCCACAGGCCGATGCTCTATCCACTGAGCCACACCAGCTAGGGGCCAAAATTGAGATTTAAAAATGTTTCTCTTTGGGCCCAGCTAGTGTGGCTCCGTGGTTGAGCATCGACCTAGGAACCAGGAGGTCAGGGTTCGATTCCCGGTCAAGGGCACAGGCCCGGGTTGCGGGCTCCATCCCCAGTAGGGGGCGTGCAGGAGGCAGCCGGTCCGTGATTCTCTCTCCTCATGGATGTTTCTCTCTCTCCCTCCTTCTCCCTTCCTCTCTGAAATCAATAAAATATATTTAAAAATAAAATTAAATTAAATTAAAATATATATATATATTCATATATTTAAAAAGGAACCTAAAGAATAAAATAAAGTGTTTCTCCGTGGGAGACGGACAGCTTTCATGCACCGTCTGGTGTCCAATCCCTCATCTTCTAAACGGTTAAACGCGTGCATAACCCGAAGGAGGGGATCCGTCTGCTTTTGATTAACTTTTCTATTAACTCACTGAATATTTCTTGTATGTACAAGGCGTCTTTTGGGAGCATTTAATATGCTATTTTGATCTCGCTTGGCGAAAACCATGAGCCCATATTCTCTCTCTCTCTCTCTCTCTCTTTCTCTCTCTCTCTCTCTCTCTCTCTCTCTCTCGTCTCTCTCTCTTTTATGGGTAAGAAATCTGGAAAAGATTTCAATTAGGATCAAAACAGCAAGCTCAGGAGGTTTGAAAGGGTTTCTCATCCTGGAAGAAAAGAATTTCCTCAGCCTTCTTGGCCGGGGGAGAAAATTAGATTCCGACTTCCTGGCTTCCCCCGAATGTCCGCACGCCTCCCCCACTCCCCTACCCTGAGCCTAAAATTCAATTTTAAAACAAAACAAACAAAAAAAAAAGATAAGCCCTGGCCGGTGTGGCTCAGTGGATAGAGCGCCGGCCTGCGGACGGAAGGGTCCCGGGTTCGATCCCCGGTCCAGGGCACATGCCCGGGTTGTGGGCTCCATCCCCAGTCGGGCGCGTGCAGGAGGCAGCCGATCCGTGATTCTCTCTCATCATGGATGTTTCTATCTCTTTCTCCCTCTCCCTTCCTCTCTGACATCAATAAAAATATATTTTCAAAAAGTGACTATAGTTATAAAAGATTCCAAATGGTGTCAAGAATAATATTATTTTGTTATTTAAAATGAAAAAAGGTTCCATTTTATATTTTAAAGGTTCAATAAAAACATATTTAAAGTGAAAAAGAAAAGGTTCCATTTTCAAATTTAAAATGTGTCAACCTTTAAATTTAAAGGTTCAATTTTGGCATCGATTTCCCTGCCAAACCTATGGCACCTCATTCAAACATTTGAGAAACATGTAAACAACACGAATGATCATTTAAAACTCCCTCCCACCCCCCTGGGCATAGGGAGACACGGAAAAACCACATAGGCCCGGACAGCGTGGCTCAGTGGTTAGCGTCTACCTAGGAACCAGGAGGTCATGGTTCGATTCCCGGTCAAGGGCACATGCCCGGGGTTGTGGGCTCCATCCCCAGTAGGGGGCGTGCACACACACACACACACACACACACACACACACACGAGTGGCCAGATTATTTTGCGTTCAGAGATCATAATAATCTTCCCACTCGGTGTATATTTTATTGACTTCAGAGAGGAAGGGAGAGGGAGGGAGAGAAACATCCAAGATGAGAGAGAATCATGGATCAGCTGCCTCCTGCACACCCCCTACAGGGGATCGCGCCCGCAACCCGGGCATGTGCCCTTGAATAGGAATCGAACCCAGGACCCTTCCGTCCGCCGGCCGACGCTCTATCCATTTAGCCAATGGCTCTTCACGCTCGGGTGGAGACACCCAAAAGCCACACAAACTCATCGGGAATCACACCCTGATCACATTTGCAGACAGCGGCCTTGGCACGCTTGCTGAAATTCCTCATTTTTCTTTTCCTTTTTTTTTTTGAGCTTTTCTATAACGAGAATGCACACACACGTGTCCTCATAAACCATCTGGACGTCGGTGGCCACGGGGGGAAGATATTCTACATATTTTCGCCCAAATTCAGGAGGCGAGGGCTGTTGGGTGTGTCTCAGTTCCCACGTCCCACATATCCTAGCTTGAGGCAAGGACGGGGTCGGATTCCCGAGCGTTCCCTGACATATGCTTGCTTCCGTTTCATAAGTTTTCCAGAGTCCAATCCTTTAGGGCGTGCGCTGAGAGCAGGTGTGTGTGTGTGTGTGTGTGTGTGTGTGTGTGTGTGTAGCTTAAACATGTAGAAATGTCTTGAAACCAATTCAAATCTACAGATACGTTTTAGAGAAACAATGTTTTGTTTTTCTGTTTTTGTATATATATTTTTTAATTGATTTCAGAGAGGAAAGGAGAGGGAGAGAGAAACATCCATGAGGAGAGAAAATCACGGACCGGCTGCCTCCTGCACGCCCCCTACTGGGGATCGAGCCCGCAACCCGGGCGTGTGCCCTTGACCGGGAATCGAACCCGTGACCTCCTGGTTCATAGGTCGACGCTCAACCACTGAGCCACGCCGGCCGGGCAAAAATATATTGTTTTTAATCAAGTTTTTAATAAGATGAGAACCCTGTGATACCATTGTAATTAACTCAGCTTTTCTGTTTGTTTTTGTTTTAAATATATTTTTTATTGATTTCAGAGAGGAAAGGAGAGGGAGAGAGAAACATCAATGATGAGAGAGAATCATGGATCGGCTGCCTCCTGCACGCCCCCTACTGGGGATCAAGCCCGCAACCCGGGCATGTGTCCTGACCGGGAATTGAACTCTGACCTCCTGGTTCATAGGTCAACGCTCAACCACTGAGCCACACTGGCTAGGGTTTTACCTCCATTTTTAATCCCATATAATAGAGGCCTAATATGCTAAGTGTCCGGTCGTCCGGTCGGCCGTTCAACCAATCACAGCGTCATATGCTAATGATATGCTAAGGCCGCTCAACCGCTCGCTATGACGTGCACTGACCACCAGGGGGCAGACAGCTGACCGGTCGACTCATGGATCGAGTGCCTCCTGCACGCCCCCTACTGGGGATGGAGCCTGCAACCCGGGCATGTGCCCTTGACCGGGAATCGAACCCGGGACCCTTCAGTCTGCAGGCTGATGCTCTATCCACTGAGCCACACCGGTCAGGGCTCCATTATTCTTAGATGCATATTTTTCAAGGAAATGAAACAGGTCTTTTGAACCTGTGTGTGTGTGTGTGTGTGTGTGTGTGTGTGTGTGTGTGTGTGTAGATTAAACACGTAGGGATGTCTTTCTTTTTTAATATATTTTATTGATTTTTTACAGAGAGGAAGGGAGAGGGATAGAGAGTTAGAAACACCGATGAGAGAGAAACATCGACCAGCTGCCTCCTGCACACCCCCCACTGGGGATGTGCCCGCAACCAAGGTACATGCCCTTGACCGGCATCGAACCCGGGACCCTTCAGTCCACAGGCCGACGCTCTATCCACTGAGCCAAACCGGTTTCAGCGGGATGTCTTGAAACCAATTCAAATCTACAGGCATGCTTTAGAGAAACAATATTTTGTTTTTCTGTTTTTGTATATGTATATTTATTGATTTCAGAGAGGAAGGGAGAGAGAGAGAGAGAGAGAGAGAAACCCAGCAAGTAGATAATAATTTATTTAGTTTTTAAATATATATATTTATGGAATACTTTCAACAATGAAGGATTATTTTTTTTACAAAATAAACAAATTACAGCTTTGCTGGGTAGAGTCATCTTGGTGGTAGGTCCTTGCTATTCATCACATTGAATATTTCTTTTTAAAAAATATATATTTTATTGATTTTTTACAGAGAGGAAGGGAGAGGGAGAGAGAGTTAGAAACATCGATGAGAGAGAAACACCGATCAGCTGCCTCCTGCACGCCCCCCACTGGGGATGTGCCCGCAACCAAGGTCCATGCCCTTGACCAGAATCGAACCCGGGACCCTTCCGTCCGCAGGCCGACGCTCTATCCACTGAGCCACACCGGTCAGGGCGACTAGCTGTTTTTTTTTTTTTTTTTTCTAGTTTCACCATTCCGCAGATATTGTTGAACACGAAGTAAACGTCTCTTTATTTTATTAGAAATCGGCTAATGCCTCCTGACATGTTTCCATGTTACTCACGCCCATCACCCCCTGGCTGTTCTCCATCGAGGTTCCAGCGTCTCTCTCTTTACCCAACGCGTGTAAACATCTCCAGCTTTCTCGACCGTCTTGCTTTATAAAGCGATGATGCAACGGTTCTGCAGAAATCCTCCATCGGAGCCAAAGCGTGAAGGATTCTTCTCATTAAAAAAGAAAAAAAAAAAAAAAAAAGGCAAATATTTGAGGAAAGAGAGCAGAGCAAGCATTTTCTAAGCTGATATTATTCAAATTTTATATCGTCCTGGGGGATTTCTGAAGAACTGTGGTGGGTGGTCTTAGGCAGACAGAACGCTTGAATATTCCAAGTCCCCTTCAGGAAAGACATCCTTGGCTTAAACATACATCTTCATAGCAAAATAGAGCCATTTGGTTGTGTATTTTTTTTTTAATTTAAATTCTTTATTTAAAAAAAAAACAACATATATTTTTGGTGATTTCAGAAAAGAAGGGAGAGGGAGAGAGAGAAACATCCATGAGGAGAGAGAATCGTGGACCGGCTGCCTCCTGCACGCCCCCGACTGTGGATCGAGCCCACAACCCCGGCATGTGCCCTTGACCGTGAATCGAACCCTGGACCCTTCCGTCCGCAGGCCGATGCTCTATCCACTGAGCCACACCGGCCAGGGCTAAATTCTTTATTGTTTAAAGGATTACCTAAGTCTCCTTTTTGCCTTATTGACCTCTCCCTGGCTGCCCTCACCCCTAAAAGTGTATCTTTAACTCAGTGTTTTCTTACTTTATTTTACCCAAATGACTCTATGCTTTTTAAATATACACGGAGGGGCCAGTTTATTATGATGATCTCTGAACGCATAATAACCTGGCCACTCCGTGTGTGTGTGTATATATCTATATCTATATCTATATCTATATCTATATCATCTATATCTATATCTATATCTATATCTATATCTATATCTTTATCTTTATCTATATCTATATCTATATCTATATCTATATCTATATCTATATCTATATCATCTATATCTATATCTATATTATTTAGAGGCCCGGTGCATGAATCCGTGCATGGGTGGGGTCCGGCCAGCCTGGCCAGGGGGAGGGGACATGGGCGGTTGGCCGGCCTGCCTGCTGGTCGAACTCCCGGTCGAGGGGACCATTTGCATATTAGCCTTTTATTCTATAGGATAGACACGGAGCGGCCAGATGGTTATGCGTTCAGAGATCATCATCATCTGGCCGCTCCGTGTAGGATTGATTTCAGAGAGAGAGAGGGAGAGAAACATCCGTGATGAGAGAGAATCATGGATCAGCTGCCTCCTGCACGCCCCACACTGGGGATCGAGCCTGCAACCCGGGCCTGTGCCCTTGACCGGGAATCGAACCCGGGACGACCTGGTTCCTAGGTCGACGTTCCACCCCTGAGCCACACCAGCCGGGACGCATTGAATTCTGGAGAGAGAGTGGGAGGGAGGGGGAGACACACCCAGGGAGAAACATCGACGTGAGAGAGACATTTCGATCGGTGGCCTCCCACTGGCGCCCCGAGCAGGGCCGGGATCGAGCCTGCAACCCAGGTCCGTGCCCTTGACCGGAATCGAACCCGGGACCCTTCCGTCCTTGAAATTACGTCTCCACCAAGAGTTGATTCTCGCCGAAACCGGCGTGGCTCAGTGGATAGAGCGTCGGCCTGCGGACAGAAGGGTCCCGGGTTCGATTTCCGGTCGAGGGCACGGACCTTGGTGGCGGGCACATCCCCAGTGGGGGTTGTGCAGGAGGCAGCTGATGGATGTTTCTCTCTCCTCGATGTTTCTGACTCTCTCTCCCTCTCCCTTCCTCTCTGTGAAAAATCAATAAAATATATATTTTAAAAGGAGAGTTAATTCTCCTTGAAAATCTCAACCTTCCCCTCCCCATCTTGCACCCCCTTGTCCATGGCACTGGAGACGCCAAGCTTGGGAGACAGGCCATGCACGTGATTTTTCCATTTCGACCCGGATCCCGAGCGTCTACAATGGACCTGTTTGTCTTGGTGCGAGAAGCCTCACTTTATTTTATTTTATTTTATTTTATTTATGTTATTTTATTTTATATTTTATTTTATTTATTTTATTTTATTTTATTTTATTTTATTTTATTTATTTTATTTATTTTATTTTATTATTTTATTTTATTTATTTTATTTTATTTTATTTATTTTATTTTATTTTATTATTTTATTTTATTTATTTTATTTATTTTATTTTATTTTATTTATTTTATTTCATTTTATTTTATTTATTTTATTTCATTTTATTATTTTATTTTATTTTATTTTATTTTATTTATTTTATTTTATTGTTTTATTTTATTTTATTTTTTTATTTTATTTTATTTTATTTTATTTTATTTTATTTTATTTTATATTTTATTTTATTTTATTTTATTTTATTTTATTTTATTTTATTTTATTTTATTTTATTTTATTTTATTTTATTTTATTTTATTTTCACGGTCCATGCAGTTTCTCCTCTGGCGCGGGGACGTGGAAAATGTTAGGCAGCCGCCCTCCCAGGATCTCACACCGTTTTTCCAAGCCCTCGCTGCTCCCCGGACGGCCTGCCATCGGATTAAAAAAAAAAGGCGCGTGGACGCTCCCAATTTCCCCGGAATTGGCCTGCGTCCCATGTCTGTTCTCATCACGGTCTGGAGGTGACGGGCGATCCGCCTTTAATGCCGTCTCTGTTGCCTTGGCTATTTTTAAAACAAACTCCCAAATGGTCTTACTTCATTTCATTTCATTTCATTTCATTTATTTTATTTTATTTTATTTTATTTTATTTTATTTTATTTATTTTATTTTATTTTATTTTATTTTATTTTATTTTATTTTATTTTATTTTATTTTTTACTGGAAGGCAGAGGAAGGGAGAGATAGAAACACCCATGATGAGAGAGAATCACGGATCGGCCGCCTCCTGCACGCCCCCCACTGGGGGTCGAACCCACAACCCGAGCCTGTGCCCTTGGCCGGGAATCGAACCCTGACCTCCTGGTTCACAGGTCGACGCTCAACCCCTGAGCCACGCCGGTCGGGCAAGAACGACATCTTGATTTCATATGCCGAGGCCGAATGCGTGTGCATTGTATTTGTATTTTTTTTTTATTTTTTAAGCGAAATGGGTGGAGTCTGGGGATTCCAGATGCGAAACGTTAAGGAATAAAAATGTTGATTCCCCTAGAGTTTTTTTTCCTTTTTCTTTCTTTTTCTTTTTTGAGCTATTTCTTTTTGGAATCTTCTAATGTTACTCCTGTCTCTTACTTAGGAAGAGAAATTTATTCACGAGTTTGGGAGACGTGAGTTCCGTCGATGGTCTCTCTTTCCCAACGCCATGAAATGCATTAACACTTTGGACCTAATTGGACATGAGCTTGAGTTACCCCCCGAAAAAAACCCACTTTTTCTTTCGTTAATTTTCACCCGAGGATATTTTTTCCATTGATTTTTAGGGAGAGGGGAAGAGAGAGGGAGAGACAGAGAGAAACGTCGACGAGAGAGAGACACATCGATGGGCTGCCTCCTGCACGCGCCCCGACCAGGGCCTGGGTCTGGGGAGGAGCCTGCAACCAAGGTACGTGCCCTTGACCGGGAATCGAACCCGGGACCCTTCGGTCTGCAGGCTGACGCTCTATCCACTGAGCCACACCGGTCAGGGCAATATTCCCTCTTTTTTTAGGAAAGAATTTTTATTGATTTCAGAGAGGAAGGGAGAGGGAGAGAGAGAAACATCCGTGATGAGTGAGAATCATGGATCGGCTGCCTCCTGCACGCCCCCTACTGGGGATCGAACCCACAACCCGGGCATGTGCCCTTGACCGGGAATCGAACCCGGGACCCTTCAGTCCGCAGGCCGACGCTCTACCCACTGAGCCACACCGGCTAGGACTCCTTTTTCACAGCTGCATACTATTCCAAGCTGTAAATGTCCAGGAGGCAGCCCACCCATGATTCTCTCATTGATGTTTCTATCCCTCTCCCGGAAATCAATAAAAACATATTTTTAAAAAATAACAAAAACAGCCGAAACCGGTGTGGCTCAGTGGATAGAGCGTCGGCCTGCGGACTGAAGGGTCCCGGGTTCGATTCCGGTCCAAGGGCATGGACCTGGGTGGCGGGCACATCCCCAGTCGGGGGGCGTGCAGGAGGCAGCTGATGGATGTCTCTCTCTCATCGATGTTTCTAGCTCTCTCTCCCTCTCCCTTCCTCTCTGTAAGAAATCAATAAAATATATTTTAAAAATAACAAAAACACCTATAGCCAAGTGCATTGATACATGGTGTTACCATATCCACGCTGGGGGTATTAGTGAAGTCATGTTTCATAAGAGTGACTCAGAGATATGCCTGGAAACCCTTGGTTTTACAGGAAGAATTGTTGGGAAATGTGTTCATCACATCACTTTTTTTTTTTTTTTTCCTTCTCCGGCCCGAAAGCTCATCGCTCAATTATTTTTTTTAAGATCATGTCATTGAGGTTGTCAGAGATCTCGTTCTGCTAAGAGATTTTCGGGTGAAGCGGATGGGAGGACAGGACGTTTTACAATAGTCCGCCTTCTGCCCGGCCGGTGTGGCTCAGTGGGTAGAGCGTCGGCCTGTGGACTGGAGGGGTCCCGGGTTCGATTCCCGTCAAGGGCATGGACCTTGGTTGTGGGCTCGATCCCCAGTAGGGGGCGTGCAGGAGGCAGCCGTCCATGATTCTCTCTCCTCATGGATGTTTCTACCTCTCTCTCCCTCTCTCTTCCTTCTTCTCTAAAATCAATAAAATATATTTTTTAAAAAATAAAATAGTCTTCCTTCTGAAGTCTTTGTTAGGTTAGACTGAACTTTTATTCTCCTGTGAAATAAATAATTGCAAACATAAGCAAAAGTAGTGAGAATGGTGTATCGGTTCCCTCATATACCATTATCCGATATAATAAAAGGCTAATATGCAAATCGACTGACATGCGGGAAGACCGATCGCTATGGCGCACACTGACCACCAGGGGGCAGACGCTCAACGCAGGAGCTGCCTCCTGGTGGTCAGGGCTCCAGAAGCCGGGATCACGGCTGGCGAGCGTAGCCATTTCGATGACACGCGGACGCACGCCGAGGATGAAACATCCGCCGCTCCTGAGGGTGAGACATTTGCGACTGGAGTCTTGGAGTTCGTTTTTTTTTTTCCCCAAAGGGACACACTACCCGAGTTGTGCTCAGTTTTTTGGCGAAGTTTGACACACCGAGCTCAGAAGGTTGCCCATCACTGGGTTAGGCCCACACCCTACGGAGAGCAGGCCTAAGCCGTCAGTCGGACATCCCCCGAGGGCTCCCGGACTGCGAGAGGGCACAGGCTGGGCTGAGGGGCCGCCCCCGAGTGCACGAATTTTGTGTACCAGGCGGGTATTTTATACACACACAGACACACACACACACGCTTAGCATGAATTCGTGCACTCGACCTCTAGTATATCTATCTCTACCTCTACCTCTATCTCTACCTCAGTTTCTACCTCTATCTCTATCTCAATCCCTATTCCTATCTCTATATCTACCTCTGTCTTGATCTCTATCTCTACCTCTACTTCTACCTCTATCCTTATCTCTACCTTTACCTCTATCTCTATCTCTATCTCTATGTCTATCTTTTTTTAAAAAATATATTTTATTGATTTTTACAGAGAGGAAGGGAGAGGGATAGAGAGTTAGAAACATCGATGAGAGAGAATCACCGATCAGCTGCCTCCTGCACGCCCCCTACTGGGGATGTGCCCGCAACCAAGGTCCACGCCCTTGATCGGGAATTGAACCCGGGACCCTTCAGTCCCCAGGCCGACGCTCTATCCACTGAGCCAAACCAGTTAGGGCTCTATGTCTATCTTTATCTCTATCTCTGCATCTCCATCTCCATCTCCATCTCCATCTCCATCTCTACCTATCTCCATCCTCATCTCCACCTCCACCTCCACCTCCATCCCCATCCCCATCCCCATCCCCATTCCCACCTTCATCTCCATCTCCATCTCCATCTCCATTTCTCTATCTCCCTCTTCCTCTTCCTCTTCCTCTCCCTCTCCCTCTCCCTCTCTCCCTCTCCCTCTCCCTCTCCCTCTCCCTCTCCCTCTCCATCTCCATCTCCACCTCCACCTCCATCTCCACCTCCACTTCCATCTCCATCTCCATCTCCATCTCCATTTCTCTATCTCCCTCTCCCTCTCCATCTCCATCTCCATCTCTACCTATCTCCATCCTCATCTCTACCTCCACCTCCACCTCCATCCCCATCCCCATCCCCATCCCCATCCCATCCCCATCCCCATTCCCACCTTCATCTCAATCTCCATCTCCATCTCCATTTCTCTATCTCCCTCTTCTCTTCCTCTCCCTCTCCCTCTCCATCTCCACCTCCACCTCCACCTCCCTCTCCATCTCCCTCTCCCTCTCCATCTCCATCTCCATCTCCACCTCCCTCTCCATCTCCATCTCCACCTCCACCTCCATCTCCACCTCCACCTCCACCTCCATCTCCACCTCCACCTCCATCTCCATCTCCATCTCCATCTCCATTTCTCTATCTCCCTCTCCCTCTTCCTCTCCCTCTCCCTCTCCATCTCCATCTCCACCTCCCTCTCCATCTCATCTCCACCTCCACCTCCATCTCCACCTCCACCTCCATCTCCACCTCCACCTCCATCTCCACCTCCACCTCCATCTCCACCTCCACCTCCATCTCCACCTCCACCTCCATCTCCACCTCCACCTCCATCTCCACCTCCACCTCCCTCTCCCTTTCCCTCTCCATCTCCATCTCCATCTCCATCTCCACCTCCCTCTCCATCTCCATCTCCACCTCCATCTCCACCTCCACCTCCATCTCCACCTCCACCCTCCATCTCCACCTCCACCTCCATCTCCACCTCCACCTCCACCTCCATCTCCACCTCCACCTCCATCTCCACCTCCATCTCCCATCTCCATCTCCATCTCCATCTCCCTCACATCTCTATTAATCCTCTTTGTCTGAAGAACCTCCACATAGACACGGCCCCAAACAAGGCAAGACCAGCAACAGCACCCCACACACCAGCCAGAACCCACCCCGGTGGGTCCCAGGGCCCAAGTCAAGTCACCTGACCTCCGTGCAAGGACGGAATGATTTCCGTCATCTCCTCCTCCTCCCCCTGCAACACCCGAGGGACGGGGTTTGGGAGGGTAGCCTGTCTAGACAGATGCTGCGTGGATCACCTCCGAGCAGGGCCCGCTCCCAAGGCGCCTGCCAGCTCCCAGCAGGCCCTGCTTGCCACATATTCGGCATACCTGTGGTCTGTTCCCTGGGAGGTCAGGACCAGCGCCTCGTAGGAAGAAGTCTCAACCTCAGATGCTGAGCAAGATTTTTCAGGCTGTGAGGTCAGCTCTGAGCTTGGCGAGATCCCCAAGAGATGCCTGGGGGTGGGGGGTGGGGGGGTATGGACCGTGCAGGCCACCAAAATGCATCCATATTTCCAAAGTCCTACTGTGTTCTCCAGAGATGGATTTGCATGCATTTGGCTGGAATGATTTAAGAGGTGCCCATTTTTTTTTTTGGGGGGGGGGGGAACAGTGTTAACATAAAAACATTCAAACGTGTAAAGAATATTTGTGAGTTTTATTTGAGCCGAGCTGTCAACAACGGCCGGGAAGAAGAACCTCCATGGACGGAGAGAATGCTCCGGAGAAGGGCGGGTTACGTCTGCATTTATACGTTGCCATCAAAAGAGGGGACGCAGGTGGGTGACGTGAAATCCATTGGAGATGGACTAGGGAGGCGGGAGCAAGCAGAGCAGGGGGGAAACCCCTGGGATTGGATGAAAAGTAAAATGACGGACACATCCTTAGGCGGGTGCAGGACAGTGAACGTGATCATGAAGGAATCTGGGGTCTCTGTCCCGGCGCCCAGCACCTGAGACTGTGCCCCAAGGGGGGTCCGGGAAAAGGGGAGTTACCAGTCACCCCGACATTTCAAGGGTGTGTCATCCTAGAGGCAAAAAGACAGACAGGCTCAGTGAGGGTGAAGGTTGACCTTGTCAATGACCTTGTGGGCCCAGGAGGTGACTCCCCACCATCGACTGCTTTTCGTTAAATTTCAGACCATCCTTTGAGGTGACTTGAGGTCTCTGGGTTGGCAAGACCCGCCACGCGGGCCTCCCCTGAGCCGGTCGGGTCAGCACGTGGCCCCCTTCGTCCACAGGGCAAAGACGTTGAGACGCGTATCCAGCTTTGCACGTTATCACAGAAAGTGATTTTTTTTTCACCTAAATACCCTCTGAGCTCTGCGGATTCACCCCTTGCCCCGCCCCCAACCCCAGGCAACCACTGATCTTGCTATTCTCTCGATAGCTTTGCCTTTTCTAGAATGCCACAGAATGGAAATCACACAGTAGGCGCCTTTTCTAGAATGCCACAGAATGGAAATCACACAGTAGGTGCCTTTTTTTGAATGCACAGAGTTGAAATCACACAGTAGGCGCCTTTTCTAGAATGCCGTAGAGTTGACACAGCACAGAAGGCGTCTTTTCTAGAATGCCATAGAATTGACACTGCGCAGTAGGCACCTCTTCTAGAATGCCATAGAGTTGACACCACGCAGTAGGCGCCTTCCTGGAATGCCATAGAGTTGAAATCACACAGTAGGTGCCTTTTTTGAATGCCACAGAGTTGAAATCACACAGTAGGCGCCTTTTCTAGAATGCCGTAGAGTTGACACAGCACAGAAGGCGTCTTTTCTAGAATGCCATAGAATTGACACCGCGCAGTAGGCACCTCTTCTAGAATGCCATAGAGTTGACACCACGCAGTAGGCGCCTTTCCTGGAATGCCATAGAGTTGAAATCACACAGTAGGTGCCTCTTCTAGAATGCCATAGAGTTGACACCGCGCAGTAGGCGCCTTTCCTGGAATGCCATAGAGTTGAAATCACACAGTAGGTGCCTTTCCTAGAATGCCATAGAGTTGAAATCACACAGTAGGTGCCTTTTCTAGAATGCCATAGAGTTGACACCACACAGTAGGCGCCTTTTCTAGAATGCCATAGAGTTGAAACACAGTAGGTGCCTTTCCTAGAATGCCATAGAGTTGAAACACAGTAGGTGCCTTTCCTAGAATGCCATAGAGTTGAAATCACACAGTAGGCACCTTTTCTAGAATGCCATAGAGTTGACACCACACAGTAGGTGCCTTTCCTAGAATGCCACAGAGTTGACACCGCGCAGTAGGCGCCTTTTCTGGAATGCCATAGAGTTGACACCACACAGTAGCTGCCTTTTCTAGAATGCCACAGAATTGAAATCACACAGTAGGCGCCTTTCCTGGAATGCCACAGAATTGACACCACACAGTAGCTGCCTTTCCTAGAATGCCATAGAGTTGACACCACACAGTAGGCGCCTTTTCTAGAATGCCATAGAGTTGGCACCGCACAGTAGGCGCCTTTCCTGGAATGCCACAGAGTTGACACCACACAGTAGCTGCCTTTTCTAGAATGCCATAGAGTTGAAATCGCACAGTAGGTGCCTTTTCTGATTGTTTTTTTTTTTTTTCATTTAACAATAGGCATTTCTG
>NW_027645401.1:0-24491 GCF_951640355.1 Cnephaeus nilssonii | reverse complement strand
TCATCCCGAGTCCGATGACTGAGCTGGGAAACCCGGTTCTCCGAATGGCAGCTGGTCCCCAGGACAGTCCTGGCTGCTCTGGGCTCTCAGCCCTGCCACGACCTGCTGAGTTGTCCTGGGTAAACTTTCTGCCTTGCTGGGGTCCTCTCAGCCTTCTCCTTTGCAGAATAAAGTAATTTTTGCAGGTTCTTTCCAGGATTGCGACGTGAAGGATACATTGAATGTTGGGCTGCGTTTACAGCTCTGCATGGCAGACACAGCGGGCATCCATTGGGTGGTACATGCAGAGAAGGCGGGGAACGCTGGGCCAGGTGGAGGGAGGGGGTGAAGTGGGCACCTGTGGCACAGCTAGGGAACTCTTGCAGGGCTGCAGAGAGGGGGGCGGGGAGGAGAGGCTGAAAACTCACTCTTCTCTGGTTCCCCAAAGCCAGTGCCCTGTAGGAGAGAGAGTCTGAGTCACGTGATTCTCTGCCTGCCACACTGCAGGCACGGCCTCCCAGCTGTTTGCGGAGACTGCAAGGAGGAACCAAGTTCTTAGGAGAGTAGCAATTAGGGTGGCCCATCCCAGCAATTTGAAGTTTCCTGCCTAAGGAAGCCTGTGGGGAAAGGGTGGTCCGGGAGGGGGAGGCAGGCAGCCTGCTTGTCTCCTGATTGGACCGATTTCCATTCTGGGATGCAGGAACAGGAGGGAGCGGGGGCCGCCCAAAGCATGCTCCCTGATGACCCAAAGGCAGCTCCAGACGTTCCAGTTGTTGGCCGGACCCCCGCTCCCCCCTCACAGAAGTGCTCCCGCTTCCTTCTTTTGGGGGATCCTGGCTCGGTTTGGAAGCCTTGGGCATCGGTGCCTGGCTCTAAAAATGAAGCCGTGTAGGAAGCTGCCTGCCAAACCCCGCTTCTCACCATGGCTGCCGGGCTGGGCAGAGGCGGCTGGGGATGTGCAGCTGCGGCTCCCAGGGGCCTCCCCAGCCTTGGCCGGGGAGTCGTTTCTGGCAAAATGATCCATTTGTCTAGTTCAAACTGACGCTACAGAGAGGAAGTGGGATTGCTTTGTCCAAAACTTGCTGGCCATCCCTCCCTCCCTCGGGCCAGCCGGAGTCTCCACGCTCATTGCTTCCAAGCAGCTCCCGCTCGGGAAAGGAGGTCCGAGAAGCCGGGCCTCCTGCACTGAGGTCACGCGATGTTGAGCAGGGCCTCTGACCTGTGGTCGTGGTTTCCCAGAACCCCAAGGGGCCCGCCCGGAAAATGCCCATGCCCTCACTTTATCACCCGCAACCTCCCAGGGGGCTACATTTCCTTGATCGTTTTCCACGGCGGCTGTGGGGTCAGGTGCTCAGGACCCGCGGGAGAGAGGACTGTTTCCGCAAGTCACCGTCAGTGAGGGACGGGGAGTCCTGGGCCCTGAAATGGACAGCTCCTCCCAGGGTGACAGGCTCACTGAGCATCCATTCCTCACCTCCAAGGCGAGAGTAAGACCCCTTCTGAGAACTAGCCGTTTGGATGAACCCTAACACAGCTGGCCCAAAGTAGGCGAAGGAGGGAATCTAAATTACAACTACATCTTTAAATCTTGTTATTTGTTTCCCACTTCTGCTTAGGTTTGGTTTTCTTGTTTTCCTACGAACAGCTTCCAGCCTACCATTTATATGGGAACCCAAAAGGGTTGGAGATGTGCTGTGATCCCCCTGTTGCTACCATTGAGGTGTGTGACCTTGGGCAAGTCAATTCCATGTCCTGGGCCTTTGCTTGGTTGCCTTTCGAAGAGACCTAATGACACAGACCTGAGCCCCCACCAGGCTCCGTGAAGGCAGCAGAGACAATGCTGTCCTCCTCCTCTGTGCTGGCCTCCTCGGTTTCTGATCCACTTTCTGTCCATGCTGCGCCTACGAACGCAAATGGTTATGTCTCATTTGAATGTGACTCTATACACAACGACACCGTCTGTTTGCTCACAGTCCCGGTGGCATCATGTCTTACCTCTGAGCTGCCAACACCCCGCGCAGGCCTGGCTCAGGGCAGGGCCCGGAACTGCTTCCTGAGCTCACTGGATGTGCAGCCCAGACTCCGCCGAGGGTAAAGGTCATTCACTTCTCTGGGGTTCAGGTGACCTGAGCTCAAACACCCAGGCTCATGGCTTGGCTGGGCAATTCGGAGAATTCTGGCCTTTCTTCCTACCATGACCTCTAGTTCCTCTGGCATTGGCATTGCACCTCCTCTCTGGGTTCTGCATGCCCCAAACAGTCCCAAATTCTACCCTTTCCTAATTCTCATTTTAAAACAATCACGTGAGCTAAGACTAATATGGATCCAGGACATGTTTCTGAAGATTTGGGGAGTCTCATCGCCCTGTGGCTTTTGAAATCATTGGAAGCGCCACCCCTCCCACCAGACAGCCTTCCACCAGCAGAGTTCCCAGCATCTGGCTTCCTGGCTGTGCTGAGCTCCCCAGGAAGTGTTCACTTCTCCGCTTGGCCCTGGGGCCTCCCCCAGCATTCCAGACATTCCAGCAAGTAACATGTCTCTAGCCCCCAGGCAAGTCTACCAAGTCCTCATGATGCTCTTCCCACTGTCATACTTCAATGTAAGCAGAGCTCCACCCTTCTCAGGTATAGCAGGTATGTTACTACACGCAACCCCTACGGATGGAGACAGACAAATAACAGACCTGACACGTCACATTAAGCACAAGGAGAGGTTGGCACAAATAAAGAGCTCCGTAGCTAATGTAAGCAAGCATTGACCTCTGAGAGCCGCATAGATTAGCCAACTCATTGATGTAGTCAACATTCACTCACTAGGCCTCTGCTAGGAGGGTTCATTTTGGTGCTGCAGGCTGGCCATCTGGAGAGAGAGGACCTGCCTCAAACACCTGTAATATAGGTTAGAACCTGTTAATATCATAGGGGGGGTGGGTGGGGGGCAAGCACGCTGTGGGATTCAGAAGCAGAGGAATAATTCCATCCCATGGACTTGTCTATGCTGAGGTTGTAGGAGACAGTGTATCGGTCAGCTCCAGCTGCCATAACCAGACACCACAGACAGGGCGGCTTAACCAACAGAAATGATCTCCCATTTTCTGGAATCGGGAAGCCTAAGATCACAGTGCTGGGCAATTTGGTTCCCAGTGAGAACCCTCTTCCTGGTAGTAAGAGTGCGAGTGAGCTCTCTGGTGTCTTTCTTATAAAAACACGAATCCTATCAAATCAGGGCTCCATCCTTTTGGCCTCATTTAACCTAATCACTCCCATAAAGACCATATCTGCAAATACAGTCACATTGTGCGTTGGGCTTCAACATATGAATTTATGTGTGTGCGTGGGGGGTGGGTAGTAAACATTCAATCCATAATTGATGCTATCTTGAAAAGCTTTCTAAAAGGGCATCTAGTGGTAAAGGCATTGCAGGCAACAGGAACAGAATTAAATTAAATTAATAATAATTAATAATAATAATAACTGCATGCTATGTTCCTGTGAGGAGCCTAATGGATACCACTCTCCAGGTCTAACAGCAACACAAGGGACTCTTACATCTCACATGTAACAGCTAAGAAAAGAGAGGCTTCCAGAAGTGAGTCAGACACCAGATCATCCCATTGGCTAATTGATGGAGAGAAGGTTGAGTTCGGGTCTGACTACTATGAACTAGCACGAGACTCCTACCAAAAGTTCTTGTTCCTGACCTTTGCCCCTTGCTTCCCAATTGGATTTGGGGCCTTAGCTTTTAGGAGCCAGGACCAAACCAGAGCGTTCCTGGAGTCTGTCAACTGTCTTTCACTTCCTCAGAGTTGTTGAAGAGGCAGTATGTATCAACCCTCAGTATCTCTTCCTCCTTTTCCTTTCACACCAACGCCAATGGGCAACAGAGCTTTCCACGGAGTCTAAATAGCTTTTTCCTCCAGCCCACAAGCCTTTATGCCAAACTTGCACCTTTAGAAGCAATTTCCTCAGACTTGCTTGGGGTGGAGGGAGACAGCTAAATAATGCTTCTCTACCTTTTCTTACTGAACAAATTGGTTTAAAAAGAAAAACACAAGAAAAAAGGAAGAAAATAAATACTCATAGTGATTCATCTGTAGTTTCTCCACTTTTCTCAACTTTCTGAGGGGTTGTTAGTTTCTTTTCTCCCACCCACCCCTCTCCTTTTTATTCTGACTGTGCATTGAAATTCAACTTGAAGTCTTAATGGGTTTAATAGTGTCTGAGTGTGCCTGCGTCAAAGCCTTACTATCGAGAATCAGGGTTGGTGGGTGTATATTTCACAAATGGAACAGAGGAAATTGTGACTCCTTGATTTACATAATCTTCTGAGCCTCAATTTCTCCTTTTGTAGTGGTGAGATAAATACACTTCTCTTGAAAGGTTGTGTTGTGGGAAGAAATAATGCAAATACCACACTTTACCTGGCACAATAGGCACAAAGTAGAAATTTAAAAACTGGGAGTTAGTCTTTGAATTCCTCTCATTGCTGCTTAAAACATCAGTGGCACTAGTGATGCATTCCATGGTTTAGTTTTGATCCTCAGAAAGATACACATTGTTGGAGCCAAAATTGTCGGATCTGAAATGGGTGTGTTTAGAAGGGTCGGTACCTGGCAAGCTTTGTGGTTTATCACCTGTTCATAATGATGGTAGGGGCGTGGGTTGGGCCATTACTTATTGAGCATCACTGCATAATGTGGAATCTCACTCCTGAAGTATTTGTTGTCATCTCACTGAGCTGTTAACTCCCTCTCTTCAAGGGCTGTGTTTATTGTGTTCCCCGCCGAGTTTCCAGGGCCTCACACAGTGCCTGGCACACATCAGACATTCAGTAAATACGTGCAGAGTGAATGTTCACATCAGTGTTCCCCAGGGATCTGTGAGTTCCAAAGCACATGGGTCACGTCTGCTCTGTCCTCTCATTAAAAGCCTGAGATTGAAAACTGGTAGCCTAAAAGGACAGAGCAAGAGAAAGTGGAGAGATTTCAGTAGGAGATATATTCTGATTTATGAGCACCGATTCCTAACATCATCCTTTCCACATCTGGGAAGGAAAAGCACTGAATAGACTGAAACTCAGAGTGCTTGGAATCTAGTCCTGGTTCTGCCAGGGACTAACTGCCTCTCGGTTCGAGGAGCCTTGGATCCTAGAGATGTAGGACTACAAGCTTGCTAATGTTTTTATCGCCTGATGAGAGTGAGTTAATAAGGATTAAATGATGATATTGGTGTGATCTAATGCGGCTCCAGTTACCTTTGGTGTCTTTGCTTTTCATCAAGCACAATAGGCATGCCTCTGCCTCTGAAGGCCAGCATTGGCTGCATCCTTTTCCTTAATGCTCTTTGCCCAGATATCCACATGGCACATTCCTCATTCTTTTTAAATTGGGCTCAATTCTCCCTATTTAAAATTTTAGCCTCTACCACTCACTGCTCCCCTTCTCTCTCTCTCTTTTTCTTCCATAACCTTCTTTTCTAACATACTCTTGGTTTACTTTATAATGTTATTATGTTTCCTCTCAATATCATGGAAGATCCATGAAAGTAGGAATTTTCTCTGTTTTGTTTACGTCTATATTCCTGGTGGCTAAAATAATCCTTGGCACATGACAGGATCTCAATAAGAATTTCTTCAGTAAATGTCTGAACTTACATGTGCTATTGCTACAAATATAAATTCAAAATAACCCAGGTCACGATTCAGGGAAGAAGTACTCTAATTCTTTTCTGGATTACAGAATCCCATCAAAATGAATGAGGGGAACACATGCTTATTGAGCATATGCTATATGAAAAAAGCTTTGCCTAAATCATGTTTTTAATCCTCAGAATAATTGGGAGAGCATTTCCATCTCTTGGTTACAAATGAAGACATCAAGCTTTCAAATCACACATCTAGCAAAGGCATCTTCAGGGTTCCAGTTGTGTTTGGTTCTCAGTATGTCTGTCTAACACCAAAGCGCAGGCTCATTTGTCTGACACTGTGTCACTGTCAGAAAAGTTTATGTCAGAAAGACTTCACTTTTTGGAAGAACCCTTCTGTGCTTCATGTGGAGGTGGTTTGCAGTGGTAAAAACACCCTCTTCTTAAGAGACTCAGACTAGTTTACATATCTAGCTTTCTTTGAATGTGGTGGTCACTTTGGGAAGACATTGAGCTTCTCTTTCTACCTCTATAAAGGGAGCAAGCTGAATCAGGTGACTTTTAAGGTCTTTTCTAGCCCCAAGGTGAGGACCTTATTTAGCTCATCCTGATGAGAGTATCCAATTGGCAGAGCAAACATGCCAAGCTCAAGGTGTCTGTAGTTTCAAAGAGTAAGAACAAAGGGGAAAGCAGAGCACAGTCAGCCTGCGCTGTCCCTGCCCCAGCCCTGATCAACACCCATCACAGCCACCTCTCTGGGGGTGCTACAATCCTCAGCTGTAAGCCAATTTCCTGAAAGTCAAAACTTGAGATTGGCTCACATCAAAGGCAGTTTTTAAAGGGGCTGATCAATCAACACAGGTGTTCTTTGAAGAATTAGGATGACCTTGTTCTGGAAATCACCTTCTTCCTTCAGAAAAAAGTGTGTCAAGATGGCTGATCCAATGCAAGATACTAAGATTAATTGGTAGACCCAAGTTGGGAGGTGCGTCTTGCTTTAGGACAGTGATCATCACAGAGTTGTGCAAACATGGGATTTATTGCCAAATATGTGTTGTTATCCTGGCCTTCCCCCTTGCCAGCTGTGTAACCTTGGGGCAAGTCCATGGACTTTTCTGAGACTCGGTTCACATATTTGTATAATATAATGAAAGATCTCTATCTTGCACGACTTACAGGTAAAATATGTAAAGCTCTTTTCAGAATATGGCTCAATGAATATTCGGACATTTTGAGGAGCAGAGTGAGTCTTTAGGAATTTCCTTATGGCAGTATTTGTCCTTGGGGTTATATCTCCTTCCATGTTTTAACCTTCACCCTTATGACCTTTGATTTCCATCCCCCTTTGGATTTCTGGGGTTGGAAGCCAGGCTAACCCAGGAACTAGAACATTAATGTATTTAGAACAACTGAGGAAAGGTAATTTTAAAGAATCTTTCTCTTTTGCTTTCTTTTTCTGCAGAAGGAAGTCTAACTCATAAATGAAAATATTCCTATGACTCTAAGATGTAAGCAAAGGAGGATGAGTAGGTATTAGAGTCACTAACTGGAGTGAGAAAGGGTCATGGACTCGAAGGTGGGAAGTCACTGGTCATTTAGAAATAAAAGGGATATTTCCTCCTCTCTGGGTAGTGGGAGGGGACAAAGCAAGAGAGAAGGGGAAGGAGGAGAAGTCATCGCCTTTTGGAAGGTGGTACAGCACAGAGATGAGAGATGTAGTTTTGTATCGAACAAAGTTTGGTTTGGATCTTACCTGGAAAAGGCCAAGTTACTTAAAATCTCTGGGCCTCGGATTGCTCAGATGTTAAATTGCTATAACACATTGCGTGATGTATCGTGGTGATACATACATGTGAAAGTGCTTTATAAACTCCAAGGGCCGCACAGGAGTGGTTCTCAATATACTTACACTAGCAAGATCTGGCATTTATGAGAGTTACTGACTGAACATTTCAAGTCATGCTGATGAACAGAATAGAGACTCTGCTGAGGCTATAAACTCTTAAAATGAGTCAATATCTCCCATAGGTTAGAACTAAAGAAGTAGCTAAAGATAGAGGCTTAATCCATTTTTCCAACCCAACCTTTCAAAAATCCCAAGAACTTGTGTGCATGTATGCATAACCCATGGACACAGACAACAGTGTGGTAAAGGCCTGGGGTGGTGGGCCGGCTAGAAGGGGTCAATGGGGGGAAAAGGGACACATGTAATACTTTCAACAATAAAGTTTTATTTTTTTAATCCCATTGAGAATCATCTATCTAGGAATCGGTTTTAAAAACCCAGGGTGAATTAAAGAGAACTGAACAGTCAACTAACTCATCTGACTCTATTTGTTCGTACAAGTGATAAAGCAGAAACAAAAACAGTTTGTTTGTGTGAATGGAGTGGGCTTGTTCTCCAAATGGAGTGGGATTCACCAAATTCTTGAGCCACTCAAACTGGGAGGAGAGAAGAAATGTGAGATCTGTGTTCATTACTTTGTGTTATTTTTCGTAAAACTAATCTTTGTATGCATAATTTCATATTATGTCATATTTCTGGACTATGGGGTGGAAGGCTTCAATTTTTATTTTATTTTAAATAGCAACCTTTGAAACTGGCTTGGTTTTGTCCATAAAAGCAGAGAAGGGATGGCCCACTTTCCTTCCACGCTTCCTCCCACCCAGCCTCTAGAAAAGTGTGAGCGAGTCCCTGCCTCCCATGTGGGTGGCAACTCTTCTTGGATCAGAGAGAGAAAGAAGCGCCAGCAAATACAGAGGCGTTTCAGCAAGTTGTGGGACTTGGAATCTTGCATTTGTAATAATCCAAGGAAAAGTAACAAAGTCAATTATTGTTAAGATATCATAGAGTCAATCTATTTGGCTGGGGTTACATGGTGCTGGGCACCTGCTGCAAACTTTGCAGTGATTTTGTGAAAAGCTTAATTTCACTCCTTCTCCTTCTCCTTCTCCTTCTCCTTCTCCTTCTCCTTCTCCTTCTCCTTCTCCTTCTCCTTCTCCTTCTCCTTCTCCTTCTCCTCCTCCTCCTCCTCCTCCTCCTCCTCCTCCTCCTCCTCCTCCTCCTCCTCCTCCTTCTCCTCCTCCTCCTCCTCCTCCTCCTCCTCCTCCTCCTCCTCCTCCTCTTCCTCCTCCTCCTCCTCCTCCTCTTCCTCCTCCTCCTCCTCCTCCTCCTCCTCCTCCTCCTCCTCCTCCTCCTTCTCCTTCTTCTTCTTTTGTTAAATCCTCACCCAAGGATATTTTCCCATTGATTTCTGGAAGAGTGGAAGGGAGAGGTAGAGACAGAGACAGAGAAACAATGATGTGAGAGAGACATATAGGTTGGTATCCTCCGACACGCGTGCCAACCAGGGCCGGGGATCAAGCCTGCAACCGAGATACGTGCCCTTGACTGGAATCAAACCCAGAACCCTTCAGTCCATGGGCTGACGCTCCATCCACTGAACCAAACCGGCCAGGACAAAAGCTTCATTTCTAACAGTTGACTCTCTAAATGTCTCTAGAACAACAACAATAAAGCGACATGTTTATGTAAATAAATCCATTCCTCTCAGCCAGCAGGAGGGAAACAACTCAATCCCATTTCAAACGAATAAGTAACTGAATGAGTGAGGGAGGCATTTCCAGCTATTAACCGCCATTGGGACTGAAGTACTCACAGAAGTTATGCATTCCTCCAAACGTTCTAAGACTCTTTTTCATCAAAGTTTTAAAATACCCTGAATCCAGATTCCATAGTTTGTAGGATGTGTCTTCTTGGGAAGAATCACAGGTCTCTTCCTCTACATTTCAAAGTTCCCTGTAATAATTTGTTTTTTAAAAAATCACAAAAACTTAGGCAGAACGGTCTCAATCATTGTCCAGTCAGAAACATAAACACGACTCTAGTTAATTTCCAAAAGACGAAATTTAACATAGGTCCTTGGTTGCAGAAGTAATGGAATGACGGGAGGAACAAAACTGGGGAAGGCCCTACAAAGGACTCTTAAAATTAAACAATAAGAAAACAAACAAACAAAGTGCTTTAAAAAGTGGGCAACGGAGGAGACCCTGCCTCCGTCCCCCACAAAGAGGCACACCCAGCTCTCCGGGAGCAAAGGCCACTCTGGGAAGGTCTAATCAATGCACCTCAGCAACACTGTGGAGCAAAGAAGCCAGGCTACCTTGCGCAAGAAGAGAAGGCAGGTAGCTCATGTCACCTGCGTCATTCCATCCCCCAAGCTGCCATTTCTCAGCGCCTAGGGGGCCCGTCCCAGCTGGAAAGAGTTCCCTTCACCAGCGAAGGAAGAACAGGGAGGGTGACCAGCCTCCCCGCCTTTAGGGGCACCTTGAGAAGGTCCTACTTTGGTTTCACCCCACCCAGAGCTGCAAGGCTGAGAGGCATGTAGGCAGGCGGCTGGGGACAGGGCGGAAAGCAGGGGCCATTAGTGGCAGCCAGCATTGGGGGTGATGGAGAGTCAGAGTGACCTACCCCGCAGCAACCCAGCAGGTGTACCCACTGAAGCAGCCAGTGGCTGTGCCAAGCAGAGCCCTGTGGATTCCACCAGCTTCTGCCCACAGGTATTCACACTCCCGGATGCCGGCTGCCCAAGTCCCTCCCAGCAATCCTGCCCCTTGGGATTTACGCAAAGGAGTAGAATATACACTGAGCGGCCAGATTATTATGATTTCTGAACGCATAATAATCTGGCCACTCAGAGCATATCCTATATAATAAAAGGCTAATATGCAAATTGTCCCCTCGACCAGGAGTTCTACCAGTAGGCAGGCTGGCCAACCGCCCATGTCCCCTCCCCTTGGCCAGGCTGGCCGGATCCCACCCATGCACGAATTCATGCACCGGACCTCTAATATATATATACTGAGTGGCCAGATTATTATGCGTTCAGAGATCATAACAATCTGGCCACTCAGTGTATATGTCCACACCAAAGGACATGGATGTCTATAGCAGCGTTTCTCATGATTGGAAGCAATGGAGACGCCCTTCAGGAGGTGAACGGGTAAGTCCACTGTGGTCCAGGCACATAATGGACATCAGTGCTCAAAGGAAATGAGCGACCAAGCCGCCAAAAGACACAGCGGAGCCTTCCATGCAGACCACTGAGTGGAAGAAGCCCTCTGAAAAGGTGGCCTAGGAACGATGCCAGTGATGTGACGTGGTGGACAGGCAAAACCATGGGGCAGAGGAAAGATCAGTAGTTATCAGAGATGGGGGGGGGGGGGGGGCGGGGTAAGTGGTTAGGGAGGGATGCATGGATGGAGCACAGAGGATTCTAGGGCAGTGAAACTGTTCTGCAGGATACTCTCAGAGAGGATACATGCCATTATACACTTGAAACTCATGGAATGGACTACACCAAGCATGAACCCTGACACGACCGATGGACTATAGGTGATGAGGACATATCGATGCAGGTTCATGGATTGTAACAAATGCACCACTCCAGTCTCGGGCAGGGGGTGGAGGTGGGGAGGGGGAGAAGATGCTAGGAGTGTGATAGTGGGGGAAGCTGTGTGTGTATGTGGGGTCAGGAGGGATATGGGATATCATTATACTTTCTGCTCAATTTTGCTGTGAACCTAAAATTGCTCTAAAAAGTCTTTTTAATAAAAAGGAGGGAAACGTTTATACAAAATTAGTACCTCTAGGATGTTGCGACCCGCCCCCCCACTCCGCCCCGTGGTTGTCAGAGGAAATAAGGGGAGGAGGTAGAATAATGTTATTAAGAGCCAGAGTCACTGCTGCTGAGGCCGCTGTTGGAACCACCAGGGCCAAACAGAACCTGCCCTGGCACTGCAGCAGCCCAGAGCCCACCCAGCAGCCGGGGGCTACCCCTGTTATCAGTCCCGCACTGTGGGAGCAGGGACCCGGGATTCATCACCCGCTGCTCTGGTATCAGCCACTGATGGTGTCTTCACCACTGGAGGTGCCCCTGGCGCAGAGAACAGATTTATAAACAGCATTACCTCCCCTCCGCCTTCTGATCTGCCCGCAGCGCCCCCATTGGCAGAGCTAAGGGAAAGCCAGCTGGAATGGGAGCCTGGGATGGTGGATTGCAGATTTCCTGTCCCCTGCTGTGTGTGGTAATCAGGGGGCCAGTCCACAAACACATCTTTAGGGGAAGATCTTGGGAAAGGTGCCTCCTCTTTTATATCTGTTGGTTTTATTCCTTTCAGATTCAGATAAAAAACAATCAATTTAAAAAAGGTTGAGGTCAGTATCATGGCCTGAGGCTTATGCCAAGTGTCCTGCCGCTATTTTGTATTCATTGTCTCAAATCCTTATAACAGCCAAGCAATGCTGGCCTTTTTTTATTTTTATTTTTTATAGCCCATAAAATAGGAAACTGTGACTCAGAGACAGCCAGTCACTTCTCCAAGGTCAAACAGCTCTTAAGTGGCAAATTCAATAATCCATCTCTGCTTCATCTGCCTTCAGGCTCTGTGCTGTTTTTATAACTCCTGTGGCTCTTACCTAATCAGAAATGGAATCTTATTTTATTTCCCAACGCCATCATAAGAGTAATTGATCCCAAAAGGTGCAAACAAACACTAGTAAAATCAAGGTCACAGGAGAGCATCCTTGAGTGTAATTACCCTCCCCCTTCCCTGGAGACATTAACTGAACCTCACTATTTTTTCTCCCATCCATTATCAATAAATGTTTCAAAACCTGTTTCAAAGAGATGAAGATGAATTCACAGGTCTGGCTCATCACTACTGGTAGTATCTCCATCTCCTTGGACCAACTCCTTTGACCACAACCCAAGGCCAAGTGTGTGAAGCCCCAGACCCCAAAAATGCTGGGCTTTTTGCTAGACTGGGTCTATGTCCCTCTCTGCAAGGGAGATGGGTAATCTCAAGATGACAAGGGGGCAGAGGAGGGACCTTGGCTGTGTTAGAGATTCCCATAGTTCCCTGCCAGCGGCCTCAGCATACAAGTCCAAGACTTGGAGAGGGTGTATGAAGAAAACTCGCCACTAAAGGTCACCCCGTGAAATCCTGCAGGGCGGGCACTTTTTGGTTTCATGTATTCGCACAGTACAATGAGTGGGATGTGTCATGGGGCTTAATAGTGGGCTATTGTCACTGCTTTAGAAGGAGGCTAAGAATGAAAGAAATGCATACAATGCATTAGCTAAGGCCCTGAATAAAACGGGTGGAATGTGTGTGCTTCCTGTGGGTGAGAGGAGTGTGGGCCTTTTTCTTTAACCTCACACCCCACTCGTCATTGGGGGAGGCTGGCTCACCTGAGCACTTCAGATTTTTGTCCCCTTTTAATCTCAATGTCCCTACCTGGCAATGACAATATGAATTACGTGTGTTCTATTCAATTTATCCAATGTTATTAATCTATTTCTACTTATAAAGTACTGCTTGGTTATTAAATTAAGGCATCTTCTCTGTCCTAAAAAAACTCACAATCTAGAAGGGGAGAAAAAGGAGAAAGGCACAAAGAATTACGATGCAAAACAAAATAAGGAGAATGCCAAGAGAAGTGGAGGGTGAAGGAAGTTATTGTTCATTGGGAGTTTTTTAATATCCAGTGGGGTCTTCACTTAGGTTGTTCCATTTAAACCTCACAAACATCCATTCAGGCACACATTGTCATCCTCATTTTATAGAGAGGAAACGAGGGACACAAAAGCAAAGTAACTTGTCCAAAGTCACACAGTCAGGACTTACTAGAGGTGGGTTTAAGGGTGGGTCTTCTGATCCCCAATCCTGGACCATACTGTTTGACAGAGGTGTTAGCAGAATGCTCAAAGATTCAATGGATGAGAAGTATCCCACCTGGATGGAGGAGAAGGTTGAGAGTGGAACTGAAGCCACTTGGCCAGGTTTGAAGTAAACTGTGGTTGGGTGGTAGGGCAGGGGCATCCCAAGAAGAAAAAGCAATAGGAGCCAAGAAACCAAACTGAAAGAGGCCTATAAAAAAAGAGCACACGGACCCCTTTGGAAGGAGGAGAAATGGGAATGATGCCACTGTAATGAGCTAGCTATTAATAACTAGTAGCCCATTGCAGGAAGATTCCTGCAATAGGGCTTCCTGCTGCACTCTCCCCCGCCCCCACCTGCTTGCCTCCCTCCTCCGCCGGCCCCCACCTGCTTTCCTCCCTTCTCCGCCGGCCCCGCCTGCTTGCCTCCCTCCTCCGCCAGCCCCGCCTGCTTTCCTCCCTTCTCCCCACCCCGCCTGCTTGCTTCTCTGTAGCTTCACTCCCTTCTGCAACGCTTGGCTTCTTTCTACGCTGTCTTGATATGCAAATTAACCGCCATCTTGGTTGGGTTAATTTGCATACTCTCCCTGATTGGCTGCTGGGCGTGGCTTGGGCGTAGCGAAGGTGCAGTCAATTTGCATATTACTCTTTTATTAGGTAGGATAGGAAAGAAGCAAAGGGAAGGCCAGACGTTATAGGCATGTCATCTGGGCCGCTTCACCAGGAAGATGCAACTTTGCACTCCCCTGGGAACCATAGCCTATTCCTTGCACTGGGAGAAGGGAACAACAAGGGGAAGATAGATATTTGCCCAGTAAAGTTGGAGGAACTAGGGAAGGTACTTGCTTGTCCATCAACCCTGGGGACAGAGATGTTGGCCAGAATGGACGTGGCCACTGAAGGCATGTGAAAATTTGGGAATACATAATCACCTAAACAAAGGAATTCTCTCTCTTGTTGCTCTTGGCCCATGACTCTTGGGACTCTCAGCTCTCTTGCATGTGTCCCTATGGCCCACGGGTATGCGGGCCCCACACTCAGTGGTCACTGGTTCTGATTTTAGCTCTACTGAAGCCACAGCTACATTTCTTCTATGACTAGACTGAGGGAATTGAGACTTCAGAAACACAGGTATTTAACTGTATGGAAATAAAGCTTCCTATTATACCTCATTCTCCCGTGGGGGCCTCTGGACATTCTTATTCCAGAGATACCCCAAGAACCCCATCCCAAGCAGCAACTGGGAGAGATAAGCCCCTCCCCTGTCCTGTAACAGGAAGACCAGCATCCACAGAGCACCAAGGTCTGGCCGGGAACAGAACAGAGGGCAGAAGTGGGAGTCGGTGAGGGGTGGAATCTACACGGGGCTGTGAGAGGAAATTCTGTAAGCCAGTGGGTTGCAATGAACTGCAGCTGTTGGCATTTGCTCCTGGATTTTCTGTGTGGCTTCTATTTATACTTCTCTTCTGTTTTTGTTCCACTGAGTCCATAGTTTTGGAAATTAAGGGATTAAGAAATGAACAAATGACCCAACTTGTTATTTCCATAGAACATGATTTAAAATCTAAAGGCTGGGGCTGTCATTCTACTGACTGTGCTGGGTATGGCAAAGCAGGGGACTCACAGCCCTATTCCCTCTTACCCCAAAGTCCACATGCGAGGACACTCGGGCCATGAAGCTTGCCCCTAACACTATGGTCATTGATAGCTGAACCTATTTGGGGGCCCAGGGCTCCTCACACCAGATCCAATCTACTGTGAGTTTCATTCCTGCTCTCGCATAAGCACAGGGGAACGCAGCTATTTCCATTCTCAAATGGGTGCTGCCTTTCCTTGTTTACGGTCCTCCAGTTTTTAAAATTTGAGGTGCCTTTGCAGAGCAGATGGAGAAAATAAAAGATAGGAGTATGGTTTAATATTACAGACACGCCCTGTGACAGGGGAGGCTTTGTTTCAGCTGCTGTGATCCAGCACAGACGGAGATTGTGTGCCCATAGCTGGCTGCGTGTGACGGGGAGTGTCTGTCTCTGCTGAGAGCGAGGCTTCCACGAGCCGCCAGTTGGCAGGCCTGACAGCTGCCTATCGCACAAACATCAGGAGGAACATGCAGGGCGATTACTGGTTCATCTGCCATGAGCAAGTCTCTGCACAGACAACCAGAAACATGACTGCACATTGCTCCTTATAGTTCTTCACTGTGTAGCCAAATGCAGGCATTTTGACATTTCATAGAAATGAACACCTTGTGTAACACATTGATTTGGGTGGGGGGGCCAGTGGGGGTGCAGCACCCTCTAGCAATTGGTACATCATGGGATCGACAGCCACAGTATTGCAGTTTAAATGAAAGGCAATTTAATGATGAAAATCATGAGCCCGATGCTTATAACAGGTGCCAGATTGTCACACACACAGATGGAGGCTTTGTCGCTGGGATGGTGTTCTAGGGAAACCACTGCTAATATATTTACAGGGGCCTCTTCTGTGTACACCCCACCTGAGCTCCACTGGGACCACACCAGGACACCCGGTCCCTGCATTCAGGGGCCCTGACTGACAGTGCTAAGCATCTCCTCTGGTCTGGCCAAAGAATTTCCTTGATAGTCATGCCTCCTGATGACTTAGCTTTTTCAAAAGCCAGTTTCATTCAAGGGATTAGATTACTGTTAATTTTCTTTGTAGGGAGGAGTGAGATGGTTCCAGATGTGTTTTCAAACAAGAGTTCCAGCATCTATTTACGCATTTATTTGTCCATTGAGTCCAATGTGTTTATTGTGCATTTCCATGTAGCAGACACTGTGCCAGGCAGCACTGAGGGGCTTAGGACCAGGAGGCACCCAACCCGGAGGTCTCTGTCTTGATGACATCATAGGAAGGAGTACAAATAATGACTCAAATGAGCTCATAAGTTCAAACCATGGCAGGTGACATGACGGGGAGACAGACTGTGAGGGACACCAAAGTCTAGAGCAGAGAGGGGAGAAGGCTTCTCTGAGGAAGTGGAGACCAAGAGGGCTGAGTAGACCTGGGTGAAGGAAGAGTCTGGGAGCAGTGTGGCATGGAGGGACCAGTGTGGGAGACGCCGGCGCAGGAAGAGGCTTGGGACAATCAAGGCCCCAGAGGAGGTGGGAGTAAATGGAACAATAGTCATCAGAGGAAGGACGTTTCTGGAGGAGGTGGCCAAGTGACCAGCCAGGGTCATGTTAATGCTTTTGGATTGAATCTTAGGTGGACAGTTTTGAAACAGAGGAGGGTCATAATCACATGAGTGTTTCAAGATGCTTTTCCCTGATTTTGGTGTGGGCGGAAGTTGGTCTGGAGGACAGTGAGGTTGGGAGCAGGCCACCATGGTGGTCTAGATAAGAGATGAGAGTGGCTTTGACTAGGGGCCATGCAATGAGGCTGAGGGAGACTGGATGTATTGGAGACATGTTTTGGAGCTGGAAATGTCAGGACTTGGTGATAAATGTGGATGAGGAATGACAGAGAGGACATTTCAAGAGCGCTGGTGTACTTATCACTTTCCCTTCATCCTAGCCCTGGGAGGTGGGAGTATTGTTAAACCATATTCACAGATAACGTTGAACACAGTTGAATAGGCTAGTCTGGAGCCTTAAATTACATGATTCTAAACTATCTTCACGTCAATTTTCCCAACAAGTACTGTGACAACTCTTGCCACATCCACTTATTCCTCTTTACCAAAATGAAATCTGTTTTTGCACATTCTCTAGTGTGGCCTTTGTGCAGTCTATTCTTCCCCATGCTACTGTGCTAAAAATACTCTGCCTTCAGACCCAGCCGAAATCTCACCTCCTCTGTGGAGTCTCCCCTGACTACCTCTAGATAAGGGCAGTTACTGCTCTCTTCATTCTGATCCAGCCCCTTGTCCCCTTTTCCCACATTTATCCGTGTGTAATACAGAGGCCTTAGCAGCATGGGCTTGGTCTCAGACAGACCTGGATTCAATGCTGGCTTTACCTCAGTCACGTTACGACTTAGGTTAACTCTGGTTTCCTCACTGATGTAATAAGGACATAAATATCTCATGAGATTGTTGTAAGGATCAAGTGAGATAACAAAGGTCAAATTTTTAGCTTGGTCCCTGGTACAGTGAACGTAAGCACTCAATGAATATAAACTATCATAAACATCATTATCAGCATCATCATCATTGCCATCATTATCACCGTCATCACTACCATCATCATCTAATCATTACTTCTGTAACTTGTATAATTGCTCATCTTTTCTCACACAGGGCTAGAGTGAGTGTTCCTCTGGCCAGACGTCAGGACAGTCATTTGTGTACCTCTGACACCTAACTCAGTGTCTAGAACAGCACACATACCCAGTGTGCATCTTTGATCGAATGAGAACAACGAATAAATGAACACTGATAAGACGAAGCTCTCTATACTGCGAGCGGGACCAAATGACATAGTGAAGAATGAAAGCAGGGGCCCAGTTATTCAACTTTAACCCAAATCCTTAGTGCTGTTACATAACCTACAATTTATTACCGGGGAAGTAGACATAGGCCTCCTGTTCTCAAAGGGCCACTGCCTGTGGGAAACAACCACAGTTTCTACTTATAAAGTGAAATTCCTCACTTCCATCCATGCACCGAGAAGCAGTTGAGTTTGGTGGGAGGCTGTAGTCCAGGGAAGGAGAGAGATTAACGTAAAAAATAGGATGAAATGTCAGCAGCACCTTTTCCCAGAAATGGGCAGAAGGCCAGAAAGGAGAAAGCACCACGTTTCAAATGCTGCATGGAAAGGCGGGATCATAGGCAGTGGTTGTACTTCTCTTTTGACAAAGGATGGTGCTTGAAGGTGATGTTCTACCAGTTTAGCAACTCTGTGTAGCAGGGCGCCATTGTACTGTGTCTGAACTCATACACAGACATTCTTGAATACCCAGCATGAGAGAAGGTAGGATGGTCTGTTGTGGACAGCCCCTTGTTTCTAAGTAGCACGGGTCCGAGGAAGTGGAGCGGCCTTTTGTTTTGGCAGCTAAGGTGGTGGGTAGACAGGGCAAATATCAAGATGAGACTAGAGCAAAGCAGAATTGAGCAGTCATGTGAAAACGGGTTTTTAGCTTGGCCCCTGGTACAGTGAATGTAAGCACTCGATGAATGAAAAGGTAGAATGAAAAGCGCTAGAGAGGCAGAGAGAAGGATGAATGAAGGGAGACTCACCATTCCCCCGACCTCCACCATGGAACATTTTGGGCACCATGGAGACGGCTAAGGGAGGTTTCAATTAGTTGTTGGCTGGGCCAACATAACCCCCGGCAGCTCTCTGCAATCTCCAGTAAATTACATATTGCTCATGAGCGCTTCTGGGTGAATGGATTATTTTAGGGATAAGAAACGAACTGCAGGAAACTGGAAGGAAACATGGCTATTTTTTCCTCTTTGAGGACGTAGTAAGACACATTTGTAAATGAGCGGAAATAAGAGATTACAGGGTTTAGTGCTTTCTGAGAAAAAAAGAAAAGAGAAGAAAGAGAGAAGGAAGGAAAGAAAGAAGTCTATAAGTCTGTGCTTTTATTTTGAAGGATGAAGAAATAGGAAAGAGAAAACCGAAGATAAAACAAGAGAGAGAAACCTTATAAATGATATGTATACATTTAATCATCATCAAGTTTATTCTCCTCAACCTCAGCTTCTTTATCGAGTTATCTGAGTTAGAGGCTTATATGGAGAAAGAAAAATCTGCTTGCAAAGTCAGCAAGAAATGAGCAAAGCACATTTACTCTCACACTGGCCTAGAACCCAGGACCCACCAAACTGTAAAGGATTTGGTTGCTTAAGAAAAAAAAAATCCAAATAGAGATTATTGCTAAACCCAGCTATATGTAAGAATGCTATGCTGTAATAATTAGGCCTCAGTGAGAAACCCAGATCCCTGGTTAAAGGGCCAATGGCCAGCTGTTTCTTACCCACTGGCATCCATTCTTATTGATGGTTTTCTGTAGTGATTAATTTTAATATGTCAATGTGACTGTGCTAAGGGATACCTAGAAAGGTCAAACATTAATTATGGGTGCATCTGGGAGGGTGTCTCAGGAAGAGATTAGATACATCCTTTCCAGTAAAGAGATTTGCCTTCACCAATGTGGGCGGGTGCCATCCAATCCTTTGAGGGCCCAAATGGAACAAAAAGGCAAAGGAAGAGCAGCCCTCCCCTCCCCCCCCTTCTTGAGCTGGGATCAAGCCCTTGGACATTGGAGCTCCCAGTTCGTAGGCCTTGGGACTCTGGGACTTAACAACAGCAGTCCCTGGCTCTCAGGACTGAGGGCTTGGACTGAAGTATACCCTGGCTGTCCTGAGTTTCCTTCTGGCAGGAAGCTGACTGTGGTCTATTCTATTCCCTATTCTATTCTATTCTATTCTATTCTATTCTATTCTATTCTATTCTATTCTATTCTATCCCATTCTATCCCATCCTGTCCAGTCCCATCCCATCCCATCCCATCCCATCCCATCCCATCCCATCCCATCCCATCCCATCCCATCTCATCCCATCCTCTCTGGTTCTCTGGAGAACCCTGAATAGGTAGGCTCATGTTAAAATTTCCATGTCCTTGCTGTATCAATTGTTGAATATTTTAAACATCATCCTGTCTGGGTGTCTAGTTTTTGAAGCTTAGTGTATGTCAAAGTGCAGTTTCTCTAGTTGCCTGGCACTTGGCCCTCCCTACTTTTCTTTATATCCACATCTCTCTTAGCCCGAAGGGTTTTGATATTGAAGTGACAGCTGGAAGTCCTAAGATTAGGCTTTTCTAGTTTTACCAACAATGGTGACTACCTCTCATATTTCCATCTCCCCAACACAGACAACACACACACACACACACACACACACACACACACACGCACACGCACACACACGCAATCGTGACTCAGATACTAACTAATGCAGTGAAGAACACCGTCACCATTTAACCCTTGCTTCCTTGAAGTACTTATGACGTTCTGGAAGTGACACAAACCCAATTCAAACTGCCAAACCTAAAACAAAACAAGACAAATAATGGACCAAGATGGCCATGGCTGCCTCCTGATCAGGTTCTTGTCTGAGGCAACACCACTTCTTAAGGGCCGTTTGGAAAGATAGGGGGAGTTTTGCTGATCACAGTTGGGATGGGGGACTACTGACATTTAGGGGCCTTGGTCAGGGATGTGAATGTCTGCCAATGGGCAGAACATTTCACCCAAGGGACAACTGTCTTACCCAGAATGCCAGTAGCTTTCCCTTTGAGAAACCCTGCAGACACTGGGAAGATAGCCTCCTGCAGCCTCAGGCTAACAGTTGAGCCATGCTAGCAGAACCACTGTGGCTCCTATCCATTTGTGGTAGCAGAAATCCCAATTCTGTTTAGGGAGATTGACCCAACTTGAGTTGCTTGCTCATCTCCGATTGATTTGGAAACCTTGGAGGGTGGAGAGTGCTCTAACTAACCAGGCTTGGGAAAGCATCTCCCTCTAGAACCAGGGGTCAGGGTCAGCATTACCCAACCAGGAAGTGCTGAGTGGGATAGAGGGCGTTCCTGAAGGACAATCAAAGGAATGTTACCTGAATGGGGACAGACAATGGACAGGCAAAACCAGCACATCCTTTTACAGCCTAATTTTCTGGTCTAATCCCTTCAGTCTCCCCACATCCCAGGACTCTCCAGTGCTCCAGATTCTTGCATCTCCAAGCTTTTGCACACATCATTCTATTCTCCCCAGCTGCCTTTCCCCATCTCTTTTTGTTTGGCAAACTACTTATGCCTCAGGATCCAAATATCACCTCTCCTGTGAACACTCCCTTTTCACTGCCCCTACTAAACGTGCACATCCTTCCTCTGTGCGGGCATAGCATTTCTGCATGAAAAGCAGGAATTGAAATAATTAGCAGGAGTAAGAAGCTGAACAACCCACATCCTTTTGAAAATGGAAAGCAGATGATATTGGATTAGATAAGATCAAACATCAAATCAACAAATGTTTATTGAGTGTATCCAATGCACAAGAGTTCCCAAGCAGAATCTTGCTTATTGTGTTTGTGTGTGCATGTGCGTGCATTCACACACACACACACACACACACACACACACACACACACACACTCTTAGAATCACAGGTTTTTAAGATCTTGGTTTCTTAAAGCTTATCTAATTTAACCACTTCCTTATTCAGATCAGGAAACTGAGGCTGGCGTGGGTTTCTCTTTAGCTCTAACAATACATGATATAAGCCACCAAAAGGAAGGAAAGGTTGGCCCAATTCTAGGTTGAGAAACCACAGCTATGTAGCTTAAATTTCCTGTTCTGAACGCCATGCCAGGACAAAGTGTTTCTCTCCAGTGCCAATGGCCACTCCAGAGAGAGAGAATCCAAACCAGTCTCCTCTGTCTCTTTGTTCCCACTCCCCTTTCTCTTTAGAAGAATAGAAAACAAAGAGGAGCGTGAGGCAGGGCCAGGGGTTGAATACTGATTCAAACTTTTTTTTCCTGTTTCGCTGATGTGTTTATAGAAGGACACTATTGATGACTCACTACATAATGAAGAGGCGCGATAAACTTTGCTGGGAATGGAAATGTGCAAACAGCATGCATCACACACAGGGGAATCATGGGGACATAAAAAAAGCCTTACATCAAAGGGATGAAGGTGATTTACGCCTTCTGGCCGGAGTCCCTTCTATTTTTATGGCAATATCTGCATAGGCATTCTCTTTTGAAAGAAAGTCGGAATTGGCTAGAAATAGAACTGCATGAACCTGTGACGGTCAAAATGGAAAGTGGAGATTTATTTGGGTTCCTGCCAGGGGTCCTAGGGCACAAACATGTAAGAATATTCCCATGAAATATATTTTATTAAAAGTTCACAGGCCGCTCCTGCCCAGAGCCACTGGCCTGCATGGGCTTCTGGCCCTTCTCTGTTCAGGCTCTCACCAGGCTCTGCCCACTGGTCTCTCTTCCACCTGCTTCTAGATCCCTTTAGATTTTTCTTTTGAACATATCATTGTCCTGTCCAGAAATTGCCTTCTAAGAACATATATTGACACTCGAGCATGACAGCCGGCCCTTCTAAATCAGCCCAGCTCCTTCACATAATATTGACGCACATCTGATGAATGACTAGTCTGGTTTTGGTTCTATTTCTGGTACCATGGCTGACCACATTTCAGTGGAAGAGCCTAACAATAGACAACGAAACATGCACACATGATGAAGATAATACAATTAGGGAATGTGCTATGAAGTGCTTTGGGGGAGGGAAGTGGAGGCAACGACATTGAGACATCAGTGAAGGTCACTCCCAGGAGGCGATATTAAGGTCTGACTACGGAAAAGAGCGAACCGTGGGGGACTTTTGGGGGGTGATCTTCCCAAGCAGAAGAAGAAGCAAGGACAAATTCCCTGAGTTGTGAAAGCGTTGAATGTGCTTGAGAAAGAAAAATAAGAGAGGTGTTATAATGGAGAGGAGTTTGTAAGAGAAGGAGGGAAGCGGAAGTCCAATCCTAAAGCCACAGCAGGAAGCTTGGGTTTCCTTGGAGGGCTATGGAAGATCACGACCCAGTTTCAACTTGAGAGTTACACGGCTGACATGTTTAACAGTGTGTTTTGTCCTCTCTGTGGGGAATGGCGGTGTGGTGGAGAGCCTGTAATATAGCTCCCAGTGACCCCCGCCTCCTGGTACCCGCACTCTTGTAATTCTTTCTCCTTGAGTGCCGGCTGAACCTGGTGACTCACTTCCAATGAACTGAATACAGCAAAGAAAGGGGATGCCACTTCTGATACTAGGCTATGAAAAGACTCTGGCTTCTCTCTCTCTCTCTCTCCCTCTCTCTCTCTTTCTCTCTCTCTCCTTTCTCTCTCTTGCTCTGTCTCTATCTTTATCCCTCTATTTTCCTCTCCTTCTCCTTCTTTTATGCATGCACATATGGACACTCTGAGGGAGGCAGATTCCATGTATTGAGTTTCCCCAAGGAAAGGCCCACCTGATGAAGAACTAGTGTCTTCTTCAGCGAACCACCGGCTAGGACTTGAGAACTGCCCACAGCCATGTCAGCGAGCTTGGAAACCATATCAATGAGCTGGGTTTGTCATAATAAAAACCACAGACTTGGTACCTTAAACAACAGAGATTTATTTTTCTCACAATTCTGGAGGCTGGAAGTCCAAGATCAACTGGACTTGACGAAGACATTTCCTTCACTCTGACCTAGTACTTCCCCCAAGAGTAAGTATAATTTATCGGGAGGGAGTCTCAACTAAATATTCTTGGTGTTCAAAACCCCTCCACTCTGGGTGCTGGAAAGTCAAAAGTCTCTAGTTACTTCAGGGGGCAGGTCGTTTTCATCAGGAAGTTGAACTGGAAACATAAATGTGAGAATCCTCCCGACCTGGGCTTACAATCGTATAAACCAGGTTGAAATGTCTTTCACCATTTCCCACTTGTGAAAACTCTCGGTATAAATGCCTGTTTTCTCATCATTAACATGGGGATGATGTTAAACAAGAGCTGAATTTTATTGAAGACTTACTATGTGTCGGTTTCTGTTCTAAGTGCTTTATATATAGTCACTCATTTAATATTCACAAATGATGGTGAGTGTATTCATTTGCTAGGACTATCATAACATTAGCAAACACTGGGTGGCTTACAACAATGGCACTTTATTCTCTCATAGTTCTGGAGCTCCCAAGTCTAAGTCAAGTTCTCAGAGAGCTGCACTCCTAGAGGCTTTGGGAGAATCCATTTCTTGACTTGTGACCCTGGGGCTACCTCACACCAATCTCTGCCTCTGTAGTTGCATCGTGTCCTCCTCTGTGTAATCCTTCTGTCTCAGATCTCTCTCTGTCTTCCTCTTATGAGGATACTTGTCATCGGATTAGCTCAGCCCAATAATCCAGGAAAATTTCATCTCAAGATCCTTAACTTAATCACAGTGGCAAAAAAACTTTTCCTAAATAAGGTCACAGTCATGGGTTCCAGGGGTTTGATGTGAACATACCATTTTTGGAGGGGGTCTAGGTGGAGAGGGGACATCATTCCACTGCCACAACAAGTAAACTACTGTTATTTGTTACTGGTATTATTAGTCCCCCCTTTTCCAGGATGCTAACAGGTATCTGGTTTCAGAGTCCCT